>NW_008794774.1:6328653-6350995 GCF_000699145.1 Aptenodytes forsteri | reverse complement strand
GTGCATTGGTGTAGATGCACTTGAGCTGGGCTATCGATTTTGCCCCCGGCATCGGCTCGCCACCCCAGGCTCATCTCTAGTGAGCCTGGTTTTATCCCCTTCCCCCTTCAAACTTAGTTTAAAGCCCTCTCAATGAACCCCGCCAATTCATAAACCAGGATCCTTTTTCCCCTGTGAGACAGCTGAACTCCATCTGTCACCAGAAGGCCTGGTGCCGTGTAAACCTCCCCAAAGGTTCTATTCTCTCATCCTTAATCTACTTTTTGTGCTCTTCATGATAATTCAAGCCCACACTTTTCAGATTTAAAATCTTAAAAGATCTCTGCATGCTATGTGCATGACCTGTTTTTTTACCTGTCTTTCCTGTATGGTAACAGAAGCGGCAGCAAGGAGGAAGCATATGAGGAAGTAAATTTTCTTCCACCTCTCTTTTTCTATTGTGCTTCTATCGTTTTCTCCAGTGGTAGGAAATGCTAGGAATCTCACATTTCCTTCTAGTCAACAGTTCTTCCTTCAGGGCTCACTTCAGACTAGCAGTGCCATGCCATATATTCAGCATAGTGGCATTTGCTAAATAGAGAATAAAATCATAACATTTAATAAAAGATGAAGAAACAAAATCATATTTTCTTTACAAAGTGACAGGCAGCTCCATTTTGTAGGTACTAAGTGATAGTTCATGATTTGGAAGGTGAAGAAAGGAAAGACTTTAAAGAATTTGGAAGAGAAAAAGGCATTTTTATCATAGAAATTGCAGTGTTCTGTACAGTGGAGTACAACTACTGATAATCATTCAGATTTCAGATGAAAAGATGGAAATAATTAAAGAAAATGGCAAAAATGAACTGTTTTGCAAAGATTTCTTTTTAAATTACTGTGTATTCAATGCTACTTGACTACTTAAAAATTTATTGAACGTTGTTGGGGCCTGCTCAGCCATCCAGAACAGCTGAGGAGCTATTGGAAAGCAAGTCTTTCCCCTGAGTGTACGCCCTACAAGATGAGGAAACACTGAACAGGCGAAGTGTGGAAAGGAAACTGTTTTGATGATGGCAATTATTAATGATGCCTGTGACTCTGTCAGGCATTCAAATACCACTACGATGGGCAATAAGTGGTTTAGAACACCAGAAACGTGAGGGGAGCACATTGGGCTGCTCTTGGGATTTCTCAGGAAGAGTTCATGAGTTAGAAATTAAGAACAATCAGAAGAGAAGAGAAAATATAACTTAGGAGGCTTAGGAAAAGGGGACTTTCTTCAAAGATACAGCAGTATTTTCCAAAGAGCTAGTCCAGATCATATTTCCCTTGTAACTTTTCCTAATAACTGTCATCCCTACATTTACTCCATCCCTACAGGAGCAAGCGTTTCCCATTCTCTCTTGTCCTTCTTGCTCTCAGTATTACAGCCTGCCCTTTTCTCAGTTACCCAGGGGACAATAAAATACAAAATAAGGGAAAGAAGGGGATGAAAATCAAGGGCTCGGACAAAGAGTACCAGACTCAAGCCATTTGTCTTACCTTATAACCTACAGTATAAAAGAAAAATATACGAAAGGAAAAAATGAGTTAAGACATCCTGGATTTCTTCCTCCACTGATGTTGTGAAACATTTCTAGCACCTTATACAGTACGCTTGGGTTGAACCTGGCTATTAAAACATGGGGTTAGGAAATTTAAAGTTGCTCTGAAATTTAATGGTAAAATGAGTCCCATGAATAAAATGCACAGGCTATACCATTGTGAATAAGCATAAAACTAAACACGTACTCTATTCATCTCACCTCTTCTGTGATAGTAGGGGGTACATTACCACAAAGTGCCTCACAGCATGAGCAAGCAATTACTTCTTAGGCAGTAAATACCCTCACATTGCAAACATAACATAGCTCTCTAGCCAGAGATTACTGCTTTAGGCCTAGAGCTAACAAGGAAAAGAATTTTTGTAAAAAACTTCATAAAAAAGTTTGTACTTGTTCCCTTTAATCATTAACGCCACAGTAACTCCTAGTTGCTAGCTTACTACAGATGTCTTGGTTGGAATAAATCTTATCACTTCTTCTTGATTTCTGAATTGATTATGGGTGTCAGTTCCATTATACAAAACACCTACCTGAGTACAAACCCATTGTTTTCAGCCTTAAGGCTCTAGTACTCTAGCCTCAGTTTAGGCTTCTAGGTCTCATAAACAAATTATCATAGTAATCAAGATATGTGCTAATTTGGGCTGAACTGCACTTTATAGGGCTTTTTAGAATAGCTTACTCCAAAATCAAATTCCTAAATAACAAAGATGCACAGGCTAGTGGAGTTCTTTGTACATACTGTCACATCTCTTAATTCTTACCCTGCTTGAGATTTAAAGCCATATTGATACTATTTTTATTCTATTTATAAGAAATTCAACATTGACTGCTTCATGGCAGGAATGTACCACAGAATTATATTTTATTATAATTCACTTAGCTGTTACTTGATTTCCAAGTCTTCAAAAGGACACTTATTTATACTACTCTGTGGTAAATTGTCAAGACAATCTTTGAGGCTGTTTTAACTTCTGAAAAAGTTATTCTAAGCAAGCCTTCTAGTTTCTTAGTTAAGATGACAAAGAGCAGAATAAAAAGTGTATGAAAATTAAGGTGTGGAAGGCTATTGGTAACCAATTGCACAATAAACTTTGGAGAACAACATATAAAAATTATTTTTTTAAAACCTGGTTTATGAAGAAAATTTTATACACAGGATGGATATCCTTTCCACTTTTTGTATATTCTTACTCAGAAATGAGCTGATCATTACTCATGACCCTAATCAAAAAGAATTGCATTTTTCAAATTCTTGACAACACCAGCTTCCGTCTTCCAACAGCCTCTCTTCTTTTCTCCTTCAGATAAACTGAAGCACAGAGGATTCCTTGTTATTATATTAGACATAGATCATTTATAGGAGTAATATGGGTGTACACTTAAAGCACAGGACTGAGAATCCTGACATCAGAGTCCTGTTCCCTCTTCCTGTCCATGCAGCCTTTGGTAAATCACTTACTTCACTTTGCCTCAGTATTCACCTTTATGTAAAGTCAACAGTAGTGCAGCACTCTCTCTGAACAGGGCACTGCAAAGCATCAAATCCTTTGTCAGTGAATACCACAGAGAAGTCAGTGAAAAAAACTCTCACGAAGCACTTGGCCAAACTTGCTACACCAGGAATATGCAGAGGTAGTTTAAAAAAACCAGAAGGACTGTATCTGATTGGACATTACAATTATTTGAATCAAAACATATAAAAGGACTTCATACTGGAGTTAACATCTGAAACCTGATAAAACAAAACAAAAACCAAAAGCCCCAAATGCAGCTTATTTTGACTCATGGTTTTTATTTTTCAAATGAGAACACTCCATTCTCATTTGAAAGAACTTTGAGCCAACTTTCAGGAGCTTCAAATGGAAAACTCAAATCCCTCATACATCCTCATTTATTAAAGACATGAACAGTATTAAAAAATGTAGGGGTTTTTACTGACAGAAGAAGGCCTGATAGAGAGCACCTGACAGAGACAGATGGCTCTGCATGCATGATTATAAAGGAATAGGACTGTAAAAATAAACCAGAGTAGTTTTTTTGAGATGCATTTGTTTATTTACTTTATGATCATAGATTTGCAGCAATGTTGAGTCACATCACTACCCACTGTTACTGATTAATTTCTGAGTTATTACAATTTTCAGCAAAACACCTTAAAAAGGCAAGTAATTGTTTGCTGAGAGTGTGTTTGTGAATAAGCAGAAAGTAACGGACGTTGCATGTGTGTATATACACACTAGCATGGCGTGCTATAGGCAGAAAGCTGTGCAGAACTTTATTAAGATTATTTTTAAAAGTTGCTTTCGTTGCTTCCTGTTTCACCATTGAGTTTAGGAAATAAATATCTTTAAATGAAATGAGATGAGCATGTAGAACCTTGCATAAAAATTGACAACATGCAGCTCTTGAAATAACACCACTTTCCCTAAATAACAGAAGTATTTTAAGTAGAATTCTACATACTTAACAGACAGCAAATCCTCTATTTTAAAATTTTAAAAGGATTATATTGCTTTCTGTATTTCAAACAATTCAGCAGGAACTGACTTTGGTATGTCACAGAGTAAGTGCACATGAAACGTAGGTCTAGATAATCTAAGTTACTGGAAAGAAAATCTTCAGATGCCTTTTAACTTATCTCTTCATTTTTAATGCATAATTTTGTAACTATCAAAGTAACGAAATTGTGCTCCTTCTGCTTTCTGGTAACAAGTATTTTGTAATTCACTGAAACCGTCCTTGGGCAAATGCAGAAAAGCATACAACATTGCTGGAGGACTATAAGGATTCTGCCCAACATCTATGCTGTAGATCTCACCAGATTCAGTGTGTTTTGCAGCTACTGTTGTTCCAATAAGAAAGTCACAGCAGGCAATTTAAACTCGGTTGGTTTATCAAGCATACATAGCTATTATGAAGCACAATGACAAGTAAGCACAGAGAGAATTGTGAATCCATGGGAATTCTGAAACTATGAAATCTTCAGAATGCCATTTTCTCTCACATGCCTTTATCTCACTTGGAGAAACCCCATCACCAGTGTGTGAATACACATGCTTCATGGGTTTCTGAAGTGCAGAATATCCCACAACTCTAAATACAATTATGTAATTGCTATTTTCATGCAGTGCATCACATTACATAAGAAATGGTTCATTGAATTAATCTCTTTCTTTAGGAATTTTTTTAAAAATTACTCCAAAATTTATCTGCTTAATTAAAACAATTTCGGCTTTTCAGTATCCTTGTACTGTTTAAAAACAGATGTTTTATCTGTCTTTAAAGGACAAGTTCCCTAGAATAATGTTCTGACACTTATAGTCTCAGGATAGCAGTATTACATAAGAAATGGTTCATTGAATTAATCTCTTTCTTTAGGAATTTTTTTAAAAATTACTCCAAAATTTATCTGCTTAATTAAAACAATTTCGGCTTTTCAGTATCCTTGTACTGTTTAAAAACAGATGTTTTATCTGTCTTTAAAGGACAAGTTCCCTAGAATAATGTTCTGACACTTATAGTCTCAGGATAGCAGTATTCATGGGCTTTCTTTTTTTAGTTTTCCAAAAGTCTGTTTGAAGTTCTTCAAAGAACAACATCTTTCACTAAGATAAAACTTCAATTTTTCTTCCTGTGTGACAGATAATGTCTGATTTACTCCTAGTGAAATGAGCAAAACCAGCCCCTATGTACATCAGTAGAATTGGGGAATACATTTCATTATAAAATAAAATTTTATTTATTTAGTTAATTATTCAGTAAATACAACATTACTGAGTATAAAATAAAAGGTTAAAGAATAAATGCATTGAGAAATTACACCCTTTGCAATAAGGAAATACAGTTCCATATTTATATGTAGTGCAAGCAAAGACGGACTTCCTACTAACAGTAAAGCCTTTGGCCAACCATTTTACTCGTACATAGCACAGAATTTACACTAATGTGTTTCTAAAATGTTTAACAAGTTTTCAGGACCACAGAGAGATACAACACAGAGACATTTACTTCTGTAGTTAGAGCAATTTAACTTCCTAGTCAAAACACAATATTTCTTGCCTGCATCTAAAAATATATCTGTGTAGTATCCAAAAATTATTATTTGTCCTTTTTATAACATACTTAAATGGAAAAAAGTTATAATTTCACTGTGATGCTATATTAGTATAGCATATACAATGGTCCAAGCCTAAAAGAAAGCCACAATGTTTGAGAGACATCAGTATAGTTCTTCAAATGCTGGTCTTAGAATGGATAACATTTACTGTCTTTGTTAGTAAACCTCATATAAGAAGTCACATTGTTCCAATAAAAATTGCTGACTGCACATGAAATTTAAAAATTATTTAGGACAGTAGTAAACATCAATTTTTTTTTAGGTCTCAGTAACTCCACCTGATGATAGAATGCCTCTGAAAATCTTCCTGCAAAATTTTGGGGCGTTTGCACAGATCATTTACAGACACTTTCCTGGTTGACAGAAATTATCTGCAAAGAACTAGAAATCCCTTTTAATCTTTCTCCATTATTATAAAAATATTCCACTTACTAAACATCTAGTCTTCATTCTAAGACAACTTCCCCAGAGTTTCACAGGATTAATGTGAAAGAAATAGGAATGCAGATAAACAGTCAAAATCCCTATCTTTGCTATATCAAACTAGTCACTTAGCTTCTCTCAGTATTGGACAAAACCTGACCCTGGTTTCTCTTGCTCTAATTTTACATCACTTTTTTGACATTTTACCTCACAGTTCATCCCACAGGAGAAATATCACACTTGGGTCCTATGTCTTTTCAGTGCTGCTTTCTTCAGAACATATTTTGAGCAGGAGATGCATATTATTTTTTGTTCATTATAAGGATGAGTTCACTAACGTAACTCAAATAAAAGATTTTTATTATCACTACTTATTAGCCCCAGGACTTAAATACTTCTAAGTATTCCATGATAGTATTTAACAGAAAAGCCCTGTTAGAGGGAAAATGTCTCAGGTTTTAGTTTTTATGATGTGTACTTCACTGACTTGTCCACTGTGGAAATGGGTTCATCAAACAGGACTGAAAACGAAATCTTGACACACAGATCAGGTAACTGGCAAAATTAACTGAATTTCATCTCTTCAAGCACAGGCACTCAATCTCTTGGTGCTTTTTAAAAGTAAATATTTTATGGGAATGGTGCCATATTTTTCTTCTTACCTTTGGATTAAAATTGCTCTGTGATCCTAGATGAACTGCTGTCTCCTCTCTCTCTCCCTTTCCTTGCTTACTCCTTCATTTCTCCCTCTTGCAACACCTACATCTTTGCAGGCCAGCATCACTAACCATATTGCTTAAAGAACAGGAGAAAAAGAAACATCAAGAAGGGCAAAATACCTTACATCAGAGAATCAGTGTGTGTTCATTTAGAAGAAACTGGCAAAAACAAGTGTTCTGTATGAATGTCATCAAATTCAGTACAAAGGGAGGGATGAAAATTACCTGTCTGTGCTCAGCATCTTCTGCTTTAAAATGAAAACTGCCAGTGGAGTCATGAGAGGACAAGGTTGTCTGAAGTCAAGTATGATTACCTCTGCTGCATGAGGACCATACTGGTATCAGCAAGACATCCCCATGCTGGACAGAAGGAATGGGTCTGAAATCAACTGTGTGTGTGGACAGAAATTGCTGCTGGAAAGACGGGTACTGAGCATACCGTACAGCACCACAACCTTGCGAGCTAGGAGCTCAGTGATTCCTTTTAAAGTATCCACACTTTTAGATTCTAAAGTCATTAGAGAAAAAAATTGAGTGTTCCTCAGAGGAAGACTCCAGCCTCTGTGCTAAATTAGTGCTAAGGAGTCCTATCCCCATTTTCAGCACTGAAGCACAACAGAAGCTGAAAGTGTCTCCACTCTGAATAGGGTGACACTTCAATATTTGTAATGTTCATTCAGGTGGCAGGCAACAGAGGCTCAAATTCCTCTGAATTTCCCAGTTATTAAAAAACCAAACCTGAGCTTTCCTCAGCTCCTTAAAAGAAGGCCATAGGCACTTGTCTTTAGGAATGGGATATACAAACTGTGTCTTGAATGGATGGGAGTTTCTTATAGCAGCCTGTCATGGAGGCAAGATTGAAGACATACCCTTTTGTCATTGTATGTGGTTAGTAACAGATATTCCAAACATGTTAATTTTAAGCCTTTAGCCTAGGGGCATGCCTATCCCCTTGGTTGGTAAACTCATAATTTTGGATCCCAGATGAATCTTTCATGTAGAGGGTAGGCAGTACAGCTCTGTAATTTAAGATTCTGTTTAAGGCAAGAGAATCCCGTGTTCTTTGTTGGATCTCATTTACAGTCTCTCTGTGCCTTTTGGGTATCTGCAGAATAGGATGTCTCACATGGACTGAGGTGAGAATGCTTTAGATAAATGGTGGGAAATACTTCAGAGAGTACAATTTATATATTAACATTCTGGGTCCTATATAATACTCAAATAGTTAGAGACATACTCTAGGAAAGAACTGAGTCAATGTGCAGTGCTGGAAAAGATGCTTGGATGCTTCATATCTCAGAAAGCACAATTGAGGAAACCAGCAACATCTTCAGTATTTTTTGGTAAGAAAGCAAGAAAGTAATGACATGCATGGAAAAAGTCAAGAATCTGTCGAATTTTAATTTCTTTTAGTTATAACAGCAAAGTGAATATTGCTTCAGATCCTAAATAAATACCAAAACATAAAAGACAAGTTAAAAAAAAAACAACATGAAATTGCACATGAGATAAGACTATCAAAAGAAAAGGATCACCCTGGGCACCATTCATTACAGAAATCTACTAGATTCCACTTCTGAAATAATTCTGAATGAGAATTTAAATGCACATTTACTATTTCCTTATACACAGGCTTTCACGCTTGCCTGTTTTAAATTCCAAAGTCCCACAACAGAAAGTAAGCCAGATGGATTATATATAAATTCTGATTCTTCATCACAAAAATGTCATTTGAAGTAGATATTGGCCTGTTCCTCTGAACTTTTGCTGTTACAAAAAAAACTTTACCTTTCCTTATTTTTCAGCTCTGGGGTTAGAACTGGAAGTTGGTTCTGTCAGTTCTCATTCTGCTGTAACTTCCACCACCACAGCAGCATGTAGACACCTTAAATCGCAGAAACAAAGCCACTACAGACGTGTGCTCTGCTCTGTATCACGTGTTGTAATGGGTGAGTAAACAGCTCTGCAAATCTAATTTAGTACATGCAGACCCCGCCAGTATGTCATTTTGGTTTGTAAAAATCACATAACATTTTAATGTTTGCTCTACTATGATTTCTATGCAGTAATAATATCTAATATTGCATATGCAGAAGCATAAGGTCCATTACTGCACAATTAAATGACAGAAGGCTTTCATATTTCATGTTGCAATACAACACCAGTCCAACTTAAAGGCTACCAAAGGCATTTTACAACCCACAGGTTTTCAGTGTACTGAGTGGAATATATCACTATTCTCACCAAATCATGGAATCACAGAACTACAGGTGGCTGAGGATGGTCAGCATCTCTGGAGATCGGCCTGTCCCACCTCTGCTCAAGCAGGCCCAGCTGCAGCATGTTGCTCAGGGCCATGACCAGACTGGTTTCTGTATCTCCAAGAAGGAAGATTCCACAGTTTCTCTGGGCAATCTGTGCCAGTGGTTGATCACAGTCACATTAGAAATGCTGGGGTTTTTTTTCCTTATGCTTAAATGGAATTTCCAGTATTTCAATCTGTGCTCATTGCCCATTGTCCTGTAGCTGAGCACCACTGAGAAGAGTCTGCCTCTGTCTTCTTTCCACACGCTCTCATATGATATTAACAAACACTGGTAAAGTCCCTCTGAGCCTTCTCTTCTTTAGGTTAAAAACTCTGCCTAATGCAGCCCAGGAGGCTCTTGGCATTCTTTGCTACAAGGCCACATGACTGGCTTATGGTCAAGATGGTGCCCACCAGGATCCCCAGAGCATTTTCTGACACACTGCTTTCTAGCCAGTCAGCCCCAGACTGTGCTGATGCATGAGCTTATTCCTCCCCAGGAGAACGGCTTGCCACTTCCCTTTTGTTGAACTTCATGATGTTCCTGTTGGCCCGTTTCTCCAGGCTGTTCAGGTCCCTCTGGGTGGCAGCAAATCTATCTGGTGTACCAATGACTCCTCCCAATTTTGTATCACCTGCAAACTTGCTGACAGTGCATTCTGGCCCACCATGTAGGTCATTCAGAAGATATTAAAAACTGTTGGCCCCAGTACCCCTGGGGTACACTGCTCTGCATACTGGCCTCCAATTGGACTTTGTGGTGCTGATCACAACCGTTTGAGTTTAGTAGTTCAACCAGTTCTCAGCTCACCTCACTGACCAATTATCTAGGACATACTTCATTAGCTTGTAATGAGAGACAGTACGCAAAGCCTTACTAAAGTTGACCTAAAAACATCCATTGTTTTCCTCTCATCCACTGGGTAAATTGTTTCATCATAGAAGACTATGATAAGGTCAGGCATGACTTCCCCCTTTGTAAATCCATGTCTACTCCCAGTCACCTTCTTATCCTTCATGTCTTAGGAAATGGTTTCCAGGATTATTTGCTCTGTCACCTTCTCAGGGACTGAGGTGAGGCTGACCTGCCTCTAGTTTTCCAGATCCTCCTTCTTGCACTTCTTCAAGATAGGAATGATATTTGCTATCTCAATTGCTATGACCACTCAAAGATAACCAAGAGTAGCTTCACAATGATGTGAGCCAGCTCCCTCAGCACTTATGGGTGCATCCCATCAGGCCCAAAGGACCTGGTTGTATCCAGTTTGTTTAAATATTTCCTAACCTGATCCTCCTCCAGTGAGTGTAAATCTTCCTCGCTCTGGACTTTCACAGTGGTATCAGGGGCTGGGGTGTTCCTGGAAGCTGGTGTAAAGTAAAGATCGATGTGAAGAAGGCATTGAGTACCTTGCCCTTCTCAGGGGCCCACCAGGGCCCCTGCCCTATTCAGTACCAGGTCCAGTTTTTCTTAGTTTTCCGTTTGCAGCTGACTACTTGTAGAAAGCTTTCTTATTGTCCTTCACCTCCCTCACTAGATCCAACCCCATGTGGGGTTTGGCTTTCCTAGCCCCACCCCTGCATGCCCAGAGGGTGTCTCTATATTCCTCCTGGGTCACCTGTTCCTGCTTCTTCCATTTTCTTTCCTTTTTATTAGGAACATATTTGTGCAAACAAACTACATCACTGCTAGCATGTCTACAAAAGTCAAACTCATGCTTCATTTCTCTAAGGAAACACATTCAGGTTCACACCAAGTAAGTTTTATGCTGTTGTTGTTCCTGCTGTGCTTGCTGTGTCACTAGAAAAAGATTCTACTATTCTTCATACAATTCATTAAAACTCACTGAATTATTTGGTCTTCAGAAATATAATCTTAGTTATTTGTAGCTGCTGATTTAAAACTGTTTAGAGAATATGTGTCTTTTAATAGGCTTTCTTATTAGCACTTATTTTCTCAGGCAAGTTTTCTATGTCCAGGAGAAGATTCAGTTCAGGAAGGGCACAATTTTTTATCCACTCTTATCAAAGCATTTGAACACATATTTTTGGTGATAACTTTTTAAATATTTTGTTGAATTACTTTGACAAAATTCTGGGGAAGACATAGCTATAGCTTTTAACAACTTCATTAACTTCCTTGGTTTGCAAAGCTGGGAAGTAGCATCCAGAAGAGACATAACTCCAAGCAATAAAGCATACTCTGCAATGTTTCTGCCGCTTGCAGAAGAGTTTCCCAAGTCACAAGATAGGGATGTAACACAGAGCACGTGAAAATAGAATGAGGTAAATATATAGTTGGGTTGCATAATAAAAGACTCAGAAAAAGAGGAAATTATCTCTCAGTGGAGTTTCCTACTTTGGTTTGTGGTAACAATTCAGCTTATTTCAAGTTCTGGGAAAGGTTTAGAGGGCCTGGGTTTTGAAAGAAGCCCAACCCAAATTTTCAGAGCCTTGTCTATACCCTTATTCATAGAGCTGGTGTTTATACAGCTTACCACTCTTTGAATTTGATTGGTTGTAAATGGAAATAGGTTTGTACATGGGTACAACTGGCTGAAGATGAAAATTGCACTCCCATTGTTCAATAATCATATATGCTGAGACAAAGTATCGTAACACTCCCAGAATTTTTTATCAGCAAGTCACAACTCCTAATTTTGAAACTGGTTACTATTCTAATTAATTAATGCCAACCTACTCACAGTTCTATTTATCGTGCCTTGCTCCATCACGCGATGATTGCCTTTACCTATACCCATTAGAGTTGAACAACCTAACACAGCTCTGGGAAAACAGCCAACCCTTATCCCCCATAGCATGCTATGATATTATTTAGCTTGTTTCATTTGACTGCCATTTCCTTCATAGAATGGGCAGCTAGATGATCCTGTTTTATGCACACTTTCCCAATAAATCAAATGTTATACAGTCCTTACAAACTTACTGCCCTACATATGAAAATGTAGGTATCAGAAGAAAGCAAGCTGTCAGATTTGCCCGATTCCTGCATGCACTACATCAAGGCAAGGCAGATTTCCAGAGGAAAGACTGCATGCAGAATACTTTGTAAAGGCAACACATCCTCAGGCTTTCTCTCCTAATAGAGTCAATGAACGCTGCCAGTCATTCACTCTGATAGTTGCAGAAATCATGGCTTAGGGAAGAGCACAGTGCCTCTCTCTCTTTTTGTTTCTGGTCAGGCCACTCTCTCGAAAGAAGGAAAAACTTATTCCCAACAGTGCCAAGGCATGAATAGAGGTATTGTTCTCACAGAGGCCTGAATACCTCTGAAATATATCAGAGAATTAGCTTGTCATTTTTTTCTGCTTCCTCCTTAAAGTGTTTTGAAATGACTAATACATTACCAAGAAGCGGCTTCTTACATCTCATGCAGACTAATTCCCCCGGGCTCCCATTATGTCAGCAACCTAAAATGATCAGTTAACAGAGCGCGTTAGCAGCAGTGAGGGGGTGAATAAAGCACTGAGAGAAGGGAAAGTAGTGTTCTGTGGCTTGCCTCCCTGCTCTTTTAGTAGCACGTCAAACATAATTATGTTCCTGTCATCTGCACCTACAAGACAGAATTTTAGTTATGATATCTTGCCTGGCATGTAGCTGCTGTTGACAGGCTCCTGTGACCTTGTTCCAAGCAGTCTGACTCTACAGATGACAGGACCCTGGCTTAGATGCAAGAATTAACCTTCCTAGGCAGAAAAGACTTTACCAAGGGAAGAGGACAAAATGCTAGAGAAAGGCAGGTCACCTTGTGGCCTGGTTGGCTCAACAAGCAGTTGCAAGAGACTTGACTTTGCACATTGCATATGAACTGCCTAGAAAACGGCTGCTGCCTGTGGACCAGGGCATGCCTTGAGGCACCAGGCTGGGTAGCTTTGTGCTACCCACACCCTCCTACCCAGGTAAGCTGTTCTGTGAAACACACATAAGATGCCAGGCAACTGACAGGCCTTCCCAGGAGCACGAGCAGATCATAGCAGTAAAGCTGCAAACATGAGTTGTGTTATTCAGGCAGGGTGGAAGAAAGATATTAAGTTAACAGAGAGATGTCATTATTCAAAGAAAGCTGGCCATCTCCCTCCCAGTCTTCCTCAGCTTTTAGGCAGAAAAAGGACCGAAAAATTCACCAAAATTTTAAAATGTTTTTGTGCCTTCTGGAAAAGGAAAAAAAATAGATTACTACATCTACACTAAAACAATGCTGTCTATGTAATACTATTTCCTCAGTGCCCTGCTACAGTTACCATTGTTTTTTTAATTAAGCAAAACATTCATTCAGATGTGATAGAGACTTGAGAAAAGTATTTTCAGCCTTGAACGTTTGGTTTTGGGGTTGGAGAGCAAATTTGGCTCCTAGACAGGAACACCTCTGGGTTTAAAGAGACTGAGATTTTGCAAGTCACACACTTAAGCATGGAAAAACCTTGCTTTTAAAATTCCCTGATGTTTGCCTTGCTTTTACTGATGGCATGTGCGTTTCTAATAAGAAGCTGGCAGTACAGCAATATGAATTTTATTCACTCACTTTACAAACCTGTCTTCTGAGCATTTGAGGCCTCTAAGGATCAGTGCCAATGAAGAGCTGCCTTCCAGAGGACACGCTTGAAACTGTGTTCAGTGATCTGCCAGTTTACAGCACACCATAAACTGAGGAAAAGCAAAGTCCTGCAGGAATGCCTCAGACCTAGAATTACCCACAAGGTCATGAAAACACACCTGATGGAAGGCTCGCATGAGAGCTACACTCAAAATTCTTACAGCTCAGCTCAGGTCAGCATGCAAGAGACTCGGGAGCAGCTGGGACATCAGATAACAGAAAGTTCACACTGGATGAGATCAGAAGCACATTCTGAGCTAATGTTTCAAGTTCATCAGAGTTAGATAGCTCTCCCTGGAGAAGCTATTCATGCTAATTCATGGCAGTTAGGCAACCACATAAAGCAGTGGGTCAGATTTTCTTTGGCAGGTTCATTATGAAAGAGTATAAAATACCAAAAATAAATATAACAGAGAGGCACATGATGGCACAGCACAAGTTGGAAAAGCCCATAAGAACTCCCAAGAATCAGGTCATGGGCTGACTGTGCAGGTGATCCCAAAGAAGCAACAATAAAATCTTTATGCACTCCTATCATTTGTTCTTTACAAAACATTATACAGGGAAATAATTCAGGCATAGTTTAGAATTTATCAAATAAACTGAGTGAGATTATCTTGCATAATGCTCTGTTTCTAATATCAAATTTAATATGTCACTCAAAAGACTTGAAATATAAGAACTCCAACCCTTCCTTAACAGACCTTTAAACAGCATTTCAATATGCAAATGTTGCAATTCTAAAGGTAATTTAGGTTAACTCAATCCACATATTACTATAATTGCAAGGGTAAATCTCACATTGCAATTTAAAGGAAGAAAATATTTCTGTGGTCATTTTGAAATATTATAGGGCCTTTGACAATGGGAACCTGATATCCTTAGCATTCTCATGAGAAAAAATAATAAATATTAATATGATTAGAGCACTCAGGGAAACTGATCAACATGTTCATTACAGACTAAGTAGCCAAACACATACAACTGAATTACAAACCCTATGTGAAGGGCAAAGACTCCTTAGAAGTCTCATTATCCTGTGTCTTTGAAATTACCTTCTATAGAAGCATGGAAAACCTGAAAGCTAGGAAAACGCATGAGCTGAGTCTTGGAAGGCAGAGGACAGCGATTCCAGTAGCTTAAAGCAAGCTGGAAACTACAGAAGTAAACTCAAAGTCAGAGGAGGACAGGGTCAGTAGGGTGGCTAAAGTTATAGAGCTTCTAAAAATTGGGAAATACGGAGGGCTCTGCACCCATAGTACAGAGGAGGCCTAGGTGGTCCAGTATGGTCACCATGAAAAATTATAATAGTTTGGAAGATATTAATGGCTGACATCAAAAAGTCTTTCTGTTTACAGACAAAACTAGCCTTCATTATGCACAGGTGTGTTTGCCTTCTTTCTCCCTGGCTACATAAATGAGCAAATACAGGCTCTGAGGAATCGCACCTGGCGATCCACAGAAGCCTCTGTCTAATACTACTGATCATGAAGTAAGTTCTTACCAGGCACTAAAGGCTGGTGGACTGCAAACATCGAGGGACTATTTGATAAATCAAGCGCATATGTGTTCATGCATCTCTTTTGTCTTTACAGACTGTAACACTTACTCTAGTTTTAACACAGTCTTGACTATAATCCACACATTGGCCTCAGAGAGGCATCAGTGTCCATTGGTAATTTTCCATCTGCTTTCAACACCCTGGAGGATCCAACAGTCTTAAATACACCTGATTAGTACTGAAACATCACCCCCAAGTGCCAGAGCCTCTATTTCTTAGAATCTTATAAGTCTTACCCAAACTGCATATGAAAGACTGTACAGAAGATCCCAAAATGAGTTGTGCAGATGGTCTGACCTCTCAGACCTGAGAGGTTGCCCCTTGATAGGAATGCAATAAAGAACACATTTGGCATTGATGTCCTTGCAAGTCGTGTATCTACAAGAGCATCACCACATGGATAAGACAAGATGAGAAACACATTCAAATAGGATGGTAAATAGTCCCAGGAAAAAAATCTTAGCCACAAGGATACTAACCACTTGACTAGGGCATTTTGCCATGGAGTTTAATATACCATATATTATTTTTATTATTGAAGTACTTTCCTAATCTTCAGTAAGGTTTTCCATTGAACATGACAATGTAAGTGCTTAACATCCAGCTGGGTGTGATAGATGTACAACTGCCTTATAATAAGTATATAAAGTAATGTAAATTTCCATGTATAAGCAAGTGACCTTAAGTTCAGTGTTCTGTGCTCAGTATATAGTTTCATAAGAGTGTAAGACAGCAAAGAGGACTCCTTAAAGTTGGAATGGGCACAAATACTCCACTGGTTACAAGGTTACACTGAGTTTCAAAATAAAGTCCTTGCCTTATCAGAGGTACACCAGATCACCTAAGAACAGTGACATACCTTAGCTTTCACTTATTTCCCATGCACACATTAAAAGTTTAATACAAACTAATACAGACTAACAATTTAATGTAAACACTGTGCAGATGTGTGATAATCAGGGGCCAAGAGTACCCATTATTAGAAAAAAAAGCCTTTGAAGTAGTGTAATACAGCTCTGCAGCTATCTTCTTCTCTTTTTTCCTCATGTACAACATCAGTAAAAAACAGTTCTGATACTAAAAGAGAAGGAAGAGAAAATGGGAGGACAGTGTAAAGATTCACTGAATGTAAGGCCTTCAAACCAGATGTCAGGAAGAAGAAAAATTAATAAAGTTGAAAACACTTGTTATCTTTGTTCCAGGCTGTAAAGTTGAAAAGAATTTTTTCTTTTAAAATATCAATTCAACCATAAGAAAACTAGGAAAAAGTAACAGTAAATCAATCAATAAAAAAATTTGATTGCTCAAATAGACAGTGTAGAAGACTGACTAGCGAAGTGTTATACACTTCCTCCAAAAGGAATGCAACAGATATAATTAAGCCCTTTAGCTCTCTGAAATAGAATTTCCTCAATAAAAGTAAATATAACAGTAAATCCTTTATCTCATTGTCTGTCAGTTCAAGTTTTTTTTTCTTCTTTGAGAATAAACGAATGTTATATGACACCATTAATCAGAGTGAGATCTATATGTTCAAAGCAAACTTTCTCCTATAGTTTTAACTGTTCACTATAAAATAACACTATGCTGAAATAGCATCATTAATTTTTTCTGATCTCAACATTCTTAACTTATTATCTTAATGATTTCAAAGTGCTGTTAGCCTTAACAGCAGTATGTATCCTAAACTAAATCATTTAGAAGCTTCATAGCTTAGGTCATAGGTACAGAAAAAGCATTTAGCTTAGAATAAATCAGCCAGTCCCTTGCTCAAAAGGAAAAGTAGGACGAATGACTTTTTATACCTACATGTAAAATTAATTTGGTGATAACTTCTAGCTCACTTAGACAATTCACAATGGTTGGTTTTTAGAGATTAGCTGGGCTAAAGTTACTAAGGACTAGGGCTATGCATTACCACATTTCTTTGCTATGTTTTAAGGAGTTATTGGTAGGCAAACTGCATCCCAGCCCTATACCTCTCTCTCGTTGCTGCCTAAAAGCAGCAGAAGGTAATTTGTTAGAGGAACAAATCTTCATTGGTTTGGATGTGTAGCTGCGGAAAGAACAAATTTGAGGAAATGTGAGCTGATAAGAAAGTCATACTTCATACATCAGCTGTTTTCACTCAATTTCCTTCATTGGTTCAGACTCATAACAGCTTGCTGGAATTGTCTTGCTCTTATTTTTCTGCTTGTAGTACATAATCTATAAGTCTGTAAAATATGAATGGCCTGAGGCATCTTTTTCCAGAATGTTAATTTTTTAATTGTCTAAGGGACATGTTTTCTTAACCTGTGTTGCTCTTAAAGTTCCTATGACTTATTTGTTGCTGTCATCTTTCAAAACTGTGGCCATCACTGATACATTTGGCATACCACTTAGCCAGTATTCAGTTCACAGTGGATGCCATTATCACACTAAATGTAGTAAAATTTTCCAACACAGCAAATTTTAGCACAAATCTTACAGCTTATTACTTTTCCTAGGTTAGAAAAGCATATCTTTTTAGTTTACAGCTTCTTACTGTCTTGCTTTCCCTTGCTATCTATGTAATTCTGACATCATTGGAAAGGTAAGTCTCTCACAAACTCATGGAATTAGATTTCATGATATAAAAAACAACTTATAAGTCTTATACAATTTCTAGATCTCTCAGGTTTCTGAATTGAATTAGAGACAGGTGAGGGGCAAGAACCTAGTGAGGAAACTAAAAAGGACAGAAATTACAGACTTGAGGTTGTAATGTCTCAGTTTCCTAACAAAAACTTTACTGAACAATAACAAAATGTGTTTTATAACACAGTTAACTATTTTTATTTTGCTATGGAAGAGAAAAGTATAATACATTTCCAGTATAAATCAAACCTCCAAGTAAAAATAAACTCCTTATAACAATACTATTATGGAGTTTTCAAAAGTCATATAATTCTAGTAGTTAGGAAAATATTTATCTTTTAAAATGTCCATGATTTTTTTCTTTGTCCAGATTTGAAAACAAGAAAAGCAATTCCAGGCCCTATTCTGGAAGCATTTGAGAATCTAGCTTCCTTTTAAGCAGAAATTTATTGATCATGAAACATAAGATGAAACGAGTAAACTACATCTAAGTCTTGAATTATATAGCACTGATGACATCCTGTGCACCAGATTTGTCCACCATTATTTTTTCAATAACAATTATTTGAGGTGAACTTAGTACTTTCTTTTTTCGTTTTCTGTTCACCACTAGTTTAACAGCAGTCCTAGTCACAGACTAATTTTCATCCATTTCTCTTATTTTAAATTATTCAATACTGATAAAAGTGCAGGATTGGTGTCCTTGCTATCATGATACCAGACCTCTGTGTTTTCTCCAATGGTGAAACATAAATCCCGTATAATGGATTGTATCAACACACTATGCTAACTTTTTCTTAACCCCTTCAATAGTCTTTGCTTGTGTGTCTATTGAGTGTCTCAATAAGTTTTCATTTATCATGGTAGTTTACTACAAGAGTACATCGTATATATGGGGATATCTAGATACTGTAGGTGAATATTTTTCATTTGTTAGAATAAGACAGACATTGGTAATTAAAAAAAAAAAAATAAACTAGGCCCAAATGTTATGAAATATCCAAGAGTGCTGCTGGTACACAGATTTTTCTGCCAGAGTTCTTTATAACCAACAAAGTCAGATAATGAATGATGACACTCTTTGGTATTACCCAACTGTGTCACACTTAGTATAGCATGAGAAAAGCCTGTTCCCTTTTATTCAACATGTGAATATGTGAGGAAAAAACCCACAAAAACATAATTACATATGCATTCAAAAGACAAACAGAAATAAATTATTCTGATTAACCTATTACATAAATATGATAAATTATTTGCTCATCTCAGATTTACTTGTTAAGATAACCAGAAGATTTGAGAAGATTGTGAGAGATTTCATTTCTTGTCCTACAACCAGACTTGCTGAAATAAAATAATTTCACAATATTACAAGAAACAATGTTGATTCATTGTAATTGAAGGCATTCCTTCTGCTATAGCTGTTTCAATACTTCAGTCTTGAAAATCAAGATTACTTTACTAATCATGTTTGGAGTTAAACTAAAGTAGTCTATTTGTGCTGGATATCTAGTGTGCTATATGAGACCAGTACAACTATAGCTTTCTGTGGATTACTGTCAATTAACAGAAATGTCTCACTGCAGTCTGACTCACAATTTATTGCAAGCTGAGCAGAAAGACTGAAGAGAAAACGGAGACAGACTCTGAGTTGTCCTCACCTGACTATGAGCATTTTATACCTGTTGTGTGAGAAGATGACTTAGCCTTTATGACTGTGAATCTTGAATAGCAAGAACAAGACCTTCAACTGACTAGGTATTTAACAATGAGTCTGAGTGTCTCTTGATAGACCAAGTCATGTAAGTGAGAATCTAGCACTTTTGGGGGATTTAGAGCATTGGTGCTGAGAGTCAGGACTCTGGTCTCACACAGCCAGTTTTGATGTTGGGAAAGCCATGCCTTCCCTGACTACCCATTGTTGAAATGTGTACCTTATTAGGGAGACACTGTATGCAAATTAACATCAAAATCTTGAAAGGAACATTAATTTAACATATGAAGAAATATCTTAACCAGCACTGTTCAGCTTTCATTGTCCACTGTGGTGTATAGTCACTTGCTAGAGATAGAATGTCAAAAATAAGTTTAAGTAGCCTGTCTTTAGTTGATTTAAGACAGCTCCCAAATATTATTTAAACAGCGTTTCACATTTAATAAGAAACACATTCTACTTCCTTAGGACACAAAAAGAATAAAAAAAAAAAGTCTTAAGTAGAACAGCAGAATCCCTCCATTTTACCTACCCACAGCTTGCTAAACAGAGAGTTGAAAATAGCTAGAGCTGAGAGGGAAAAAACTGAAGAGTATTTTAACAGTGAAGTAAAACCACAACTAATGACTTTAGGAGACAGGAGTTAGGTGGACAAGCAAAGCATTACAGTTTTAAATATATGATATTTGGCTTCACCTCCCAAGTAAGAGGGCTGGCACTGATTCAAAAAAGCTGGTCTGGCATGCTTGTGCCTCTGAGAGGGACCACACTGCCTGATGGAAACAACCACAAAAGCCGCAGTGAGAGCACAGTCTTCCAAAGGCAACAAGAATGCAACCAGACGGGCAATTAGACCATGCCAGAGCTTGGCCTTGGTGAAGAGAAGGCAGGCATCTGAAATGGCTCATCTGTCCACAGGAGAGACAGGCCCAGTGACCAGCAGATGGGGCAAAGTAGCCATCAGATAACAGAGGGAAGCATTTGATGACCTCCTCCCCTAGCACCAACATAACAAACATGATAGCAGGTTTACACATACTTCTACATCTTGAAAATAATATTTTTACAGTGTTCATTGAAACCTAAGACAGCTGCGCGAAACATCTTTGCATGTGAAATGTAAGGCAGAGTATGGATTTTTATGTCTATTCAGTCTGTGTCCTGCAAGGTATTTTGCCATACATGGAATCCTCTTTTCATCTCACTGGTTGCCAAACAACTCATATTTTAAGAATTTTCCCTTGTGCCATGTGATAAACTGTGCTGTTGGCTGGGTTTCTTTGTTGCAGATATCTCTGGAGCCTACAGGCACTGTGGCTTCCATAAACATCTGTTTTAAAATACTGCTTTTCCCATTTCACTGTGAGTTTTTTTACTCTTCTGTTGGCTTGCTGTTTCAGTCCAATAATTTAAGAAAAGAAAATGAACAACTGTTGATAAAACAAATGGTTAAGAAAGACCAAGAGCTTTTATATCTTAACTTTGTTGGAAACAGAAAATTTATCCAAACTTAACTGGTCATCTTTTACATATTTTCTATATCAAAGAACATGGGAATGTCAATTTCTTGGATAGTACAGAAATTGGATTGCTGTATTAGCAGATTCAGAGTTTAAATGACAAAGTAATTGTTTCTAGCCTACATGTTTCAGAATATGGTGCTAAAATAGATGATATATAGCACAGTCTCATCAAGCCTGAAGCAAAACATATCACTACCAGCAGCATGAAGCCTCTTTTTAACTGTCATGTTCTTCTCCTGGAACATCCTCATAGAAAAAAATGATGAACTATGGGCTAGATAAGTGGACAGTGAGACAAACTGAAAACTACTAAATTGCTGGTCTCAAAAGGTTGTGATTAGCACCACAAAGTCCAGCTAGAGTCTGGAGTCTGCAGTGCAGTATTCCAGGGGTGGATACTGGGGCCAACAGTATTTAATATCTTCCTGAACTATCTAGATGGTGGGCCAGAGTGCCCACCATCTCAGCAAGTTTGCAGGTGATACAAAATTGGGAGAAGTGGTTGATACACCAAATAGATTTGCTGCCACCCAGAGGGACCTGAACAGCCTGGAGTGATTGTCCAACAGGAACTTCATGAAGTTCAACAAAAGGTAAGTGGCAAGTTGTTCTCCTGGGGAAGAATAAGCCCATGCAGCAGCACAGGCTAGAGGCTGACTGGCTGGAGAGCACCTTGTCAGAACATGTTCTGAGGATCCAAGCTGACCATGAACCAGCAAAATGCCCCTGTGGCAAAGAACAACAGCCTCCTGGGCTGCATTAGGCAGAGCATTGCCAGCAGGCCGAGAGGTGATCCTTCTCCACTCAGCACTGGTGAGAACCACCTGGCTGCTGGGTCCAGTACTGGACTCCCCAGTACAGGAGAGGCATGGATAGCACCACTGGACAAAGGGCAAAGGGCCACGAAGATGATGAAGGGCTTGGAGCATCTGTCATAAAAGGAGGGGGTGAAACTGCTGGGCCTGTTTGGCCTCAAGAAGAGAAGGCTCAGAGGGACTTTACTAGTGTTTATTAATATCATATGTGGTATTAATATGTGTCCAGCTCTGGAGCCCTCAGCATAAGAAAGACATGGACTTGTTGGAGCAGGTCCAGAAGAGGGCCATGAAAATGATCAGGGGGATGGAACACCTCTCCTATGAAGAAAGGCTGAGAGAGTTGGG
>NW_008794774.1:6219975-6328519 GCF_000699145.1 Aptenodytes forsteri | reverse complement strand
GGATGCCCCACCCCTGGAAACATTCAAGGTCAGGTTGGACGGGGCTCTGAGCAACCTGATCCAGTTGAAGATGTTCCTGCCCACGGCAGGGGAGTTGGACGAGATGACCTTTAGAGGTTCCTTCCAACCCAAACTATTCTATGATTCTCTATGGGGGTGTGTGGAAAGAAGACAGAGGCAGACACTTCTCGGTGGTGCCCAGCTGCAGGACAGTGGGCAATGGGCACAAATTGAAATACTGGAAATTCCATTTAAGCATAAGGAAAAGAAAAGAAAACCCCAACATTTCTACTGTGATTGTGATCAACCACTGGCACAGATTGCCTAGAGATGCTGTGGAGTCTTCTTCCTTGGAGATACAGAAACCAGCCTGGTCATGGCCCTGAGCAACCTGCTGAGCAACCTGCTGCAGCTGGCCCTGCTTGAGCAGAGGTGGGACTATGAGACCTCCAGAGGTGCCTGCCAGTTTTAGCCACTGTGTGGCTCTGTGATTGTGTGAACATGGTGGAGACCCATCAATAAACATACTACTGTCATTCTTTCTGACTGATGCCGAATGAAAGAATTGCTTATTTGCATTGCGTCTAACTTTTCTGGATACCACCAGTTACTACCAGGACATGCACCACCTAGGTGCATTCAGGTACAGAGCTGTTAACACAGGTTCAATATAGTTTTCCTCTTTCATTGAATGTGCGTGGAATTTTGGTGAATATAAGATATCTTGTCCCACGACGACTACTGCAGAATAAGACATTCTTAATCTTTACTAAAAGAAAGCTGAAATACCAGTGTGAATAGGGCTGCAAGAGAAAGTTGCAGGAGTGTATTCCATAGGTAGGTAAATAAACTCTAGGAAGACTGCAAGCTGTACAGTTTATTTATTTATTTCTGCCCTATAGAGGTAGTGTTTATATGCATGTTTCCTGTCTGTACTGGGCAAATTTTTATTCATGTGATATCTTCGTGAATAAGTCCTCATCCTAAATTATATGCTTACTAACTTTTTCCACTTCATCCTTCACTGTGTCATCTTTGTCATCCCAATATCCCATTCTTTTCTTCAAAGACGGATCTTTAGTTGGCTTTAAAAGATGAACAGCAACTAGAATACACATTTTTCTGCTAAAGTTTTTCTAACTTCACTAAAGTTTTTGAGGGTACTACTTAAGATGCCTTGAAGAAACTTGATTTTCATATAGTAAATCCAGACTCCTTGAGGAGAAAACTAAACATGAGCCCAAACACAAAAAACATTATCTTAAAGTTGAGCAACCAAAACCTGAATAGCTAGTCAGGCACTAGTCACCTCTGAAACTGTCAATAAAATCACTCTTCCTTCTGGCCACAATTATTGGCTGGTAAGACCTACTTTCTTCTTTACTGTCCAGCTTATCATATGTAGCAATTTGACGAGCATACCTGCAGTACAGACTGCTTTCAGAAGCTTTGTTTTCTTTGGCTGGAAGTCCCGTGCTCATCACTGCAAAACTTCGTGTGAGAGAGAAAATACAAGAGCAGAAGCAGACTGGAGCTGTGAGGTCATCAGACTGGGCTTCAGTATCTTATTAAATCATTCCTTGGTATAAACGCACAATTTTTCCTTTTTAAAACTGGCATAGAAAGTGGATGTCAGTTTGAAATTCTGAGTTAATCACATGAATCGTTATTTAAGTTCAAAGGAGTGGCAAGACATATTTATTTTAGTTAGAGAATTCCAAGTCAGATGCAAGCCGGAAAAGCTATATGTAATTTGTGATTCACCGTCAGTTTTAGAATCAGGGCCAGGATTTCCTGAAGGGGTAGAAAAGGAGGAGGCAGTAAGAATGCTCCAATGATCAATTACTACATACGTGTACAACAGCATTTCCTTTTCAGAGAGGTGGTAAATTCAAAACCAAGAATGGTTCTGCAGAACAAAACCTGACTCGCTTTGGGTAAAGCCAAAACCCCATGATGTATTGTTAGCTAGGGAATGTGATTAATGTAAAGAACATCAAAATAGGGAAAACGTGCCTTTCTGAGCTTTAGCACATAAATAGGAAACACAAAATATGTGCTGCTTCTACTAAAATGTATCCAATACCTAACTTTCATACTAAATTCCTGTACTATAGTTTATCTCACCTGACTAATCCTGTTAGTCATAGGTTTATACGTTTACCTTAATGACTGCTGGAGCTGTGCAAAACACAAAAACAATTTGGCCATGCTATTTTTCATGAAAAAGATATTGTCGTATTATTTCTGACAAAATTTATCAATATCCTTTTCTTCCATGATTTAACAGAAGTACTTAATGTGCATGAGGGATAATCTTTTTTAGTTAGTTGAAGTTTTTTAAGTCTATTTAAGTTAGCTACAACCACTCCAATCACATGCTCCACCCCAAGCTGACACATATTTTCACAGACCTGATACTACATAGGTTTTAGGTATTGATGAGCAAAGCTTTCCTCCATGGCCTGTTTAGTTGGTTGTTTTTAAAGTGAATTTTGATCAGTGATCCCCATCTCAAATACTTTTGCCCTGTCTTTACATACAGGCAGTTTGGGATTCTAGTGTGAGCACATCCCCTTCATGTTATACCGGAGCTCTATTTAGCCTTTTTTGTTTGCTGGAAGTAGTTTATCACTACTGTGACTATATTGCACAGCTGAAAGCAATGACGATTTTCCTCACTCTGTGCTAATCAGGTTTTATATCAGATTCAAAAAGTTTACCTGGTTGTACTTCATGTTGTCTTTTTTAACTTGGACATAAACCTGTAGAGATGCTAAACCAGTGTAAGTGCAGCAGCATGTGTGTGCATGTATGCGTGCGTGTACATGTACGTGTACGCATGCATGTACATGTGCGTGTACATGTGTGTGTGGGCGAGAGACAGATTGCACACAAAGAATATGAAACAGCACCCCTTAGTGTCCAATTGGATCAGCTGCACGAAAACCGTTAAAAAAAGGAGACTTTAAAAAATAGGCAGATTTGAATTTATCAAAGCCTCTGAAAACAGACTTCCTTTAAAATCAATGCTATCATAGAAAAAATAGTAGGAAAGCACAAACTTTTCAACTATACCTACTAGACCTCCATAACACACAAAGAATACTGCTGTTGCCTGTAAGATAAGAAAAATATAATCAGACCATATAAAGGGTGGTAGTATCAAAGAAAATGTAAAAGATTCTCAAAGGTGATAGAGGATGGTGAAGGTTCTTTTCTTACAATTTAGGCTAACATCAAAGAAAACTCTCAGAGAAGCTCAACCTATTTGTGGACTATTTCTCAAAGAGCGATGCTAGAAAGACCAGATCTTAGCATCATGAGCATCAGTTTTAAGTATGTTCCTGACTGTGATGCTCAGTTAGCACATGACTTTATTTTCTGTTAACAGGATTCTCAACGTGGTGAATAAAATCAGCTTCCTCTGCCCTCAGCAAGAATATCAGATTGGCATATGATACCTACGTTTTTGAAGATCAAGATTTAGATCTTTTCAAACTAATTTATGTTCAGAAAAAAATATTTAATTTAATATTTAGTGAGCATAAGAGGCAACAAAGTGTTAAAAATAAGTTTACAAACATGAAAAAGAACATTTTCAAGGACCTTTCCTGAATTCTGGTTATTTTGGGCTGACAAACAAGGTCATTTTTTAAAACAGGATCTTTTCGTAAACGTAGGCTGAAAACCTAAAGCATAGAAAATTCCAGTCAAAAGTTTTTTCCTGAGAATGAGAGAAGTGTGTCAGAATTAGCGCAGTAACACTAGGCCAAAGGAACATATAAATGCAGGAATAACTTGCACAAAACAGAGTTTGTGACCAGAATTGCTATCTGATTTTTTCTAATGGCCAAAACTGAGAACCATCCAACCTAGAAATTTGTTGCCTACCTATTGGCAAATGTTCCTTTCCCACGGGCACCTCCACAATATGTCTTTGAGGCCACTGGGCCTCCATCCCTCCTAGCGTATACCTTTTGAACAGAGCACTTAAGATACACAAACCATATGCTACCATTAACTGTTAATCTAGATCTTAAAAATACAACACTTAAACCTCACTTCTTCAGCATCTTCTTTAGGCCACTGAAGGTAAAATTTATGCAGTAGGGAATGGAAACACAACCAGGAGGAAATGAAGGGACATGAGTAGCCTGAAAAAGAAGTTCTGATTTTTATATCGTGCCACACACATTGGTCCCAGCCTGAAAAGCAGCAAGCCGTTGCAGCCCAAGCATGACAGTAGCCCACAGAGGCACATGAAAGTGTCTGTCTCTTTGTCCAAACTGAACAAAACGCATCAGCTAGGAAGAGCAGCAGAGGGGCTAGAAGAACACATCAGGATGAGAATATATTACCCCATTAAATACTTTCCCAGAATCCATACAATTAAGTTGAGAAGGAGGCATGCTGGGCTCCTTGTTATGTAGGAAATGGTTTCATGAGCTTCCAATTCTAAGAGCTAACCTTTGTTCTACCATAGCTTTCAGCTAAAATGTATACCGAAAAACACCAGATAATAATAGCCAAGCTCAGAAACGGTCCATCTTGGCTGGTATTTCTCGGGTATGGTTTGGTTTGGTTTGGTTTGGTTGGTTGGTTGGGTTTTTTTTCATACAAAAGACCGTATTTTATGTTCTCAGAAGTACCAAATTGAGACTAGGGACAAATTATACTCTCTTACTACACTTAGCATCTGCCTCCTACTATTTGTCACCATCATCTGTGACATTTGAAAAACATGCTTCTTTTCTTAACACCAGCTAGCAGAATGCAGTTCTGCAATGTGCAATGCCTTTGGAAGGTAATGCAATACTGACTTGGAGCATATGTAAGCCTGTGTATATCCCAAGATACTGAGAATAGTCATTCCCTTATTTCAGATGGCCTAAAACCATACAGAATTCAGAGTTTCAATACCCCTCAAAACATAATTGCTGAGATTGCTAAACTACTGAACTAACCTCTTGCATCGAATTCTGTAAGTCTTTATTCATCAAAACGGTTGAAGTATTTCTTGATAAAATTATAACGAATAGGTTTTTTTCCAAAGAATTTTGATCTGATTCAGGATGCAAAAGCAAATACACAGACAAATCTACATAAAAGCTTTTCAGTTCTAAGAAGAAAAGGGGTCAAGTTTAATCTCTTATATTCCTGGAATCTATGTGGTACGTGTGACCCTTCGTTCCCATCTCTCTCCTCTGTGTCTTGAAAGGTAAGCTCTAACAAATATATCAACAATATTGCACTGTTATATGAATCAACTTCTGTTTATTTCTTTCAGAATTTATTCTCACCAAATAAAAATATGAAATGAAGGAGGTAACTGCCTAAATTACAAAAACTAATTAAGGTAACAAGAGCATTTTACTCCATGAACGGCATCGATTTTTTTTCCTGGCCTAGGAAAAAAACAGATCATTTACTCTCAAACTCAAAATGAGGTACTGCAAAACAAAAGACATACTCAAGCAATGGGTATATAGCAGCTCTGCTTTAAAAGCAATGCTATACTGTACTTAGCTATTTTTTTTTTTTTCATCCTAAACAGTGCTGATCTTGTAAGTGGTCTCTAGACAAGTTAAAGAACTCTCATAGAAAATGTATCATGAGAGCTATTATTCAGTCTCAGACAGGTATATATTATGATCAGCTCTGAACCTAATTGATATGACATGGACTCTTAACTGCAAGTTCAGAGAATTGTCTCAGTATTTCAATCAGACATGCAAATATGCTTTGTCAACCCAGAGTCTACAACTCAGAGTGATAAGGTTATACCTCCCATGTAGAAAGGTTGTGTTGTGCCTCCAGCTATTGCAGAGAAGAAAGTGGCTCCTGCAGAAAATCTTTTTATTTCTGAGCTCTCGGTTAGAGGTTGAGGCTCAAAGAAAAAGATTACAATCTGAAAAACATGCAGAATTATTTTTCCTATTTCAAGGCAGCAGAAGATCCTCTCCCAGATTTAAAAATTCATTTAATGAGAATCAAAGACAGCATTTGTTGGCAGCAGAGTTCACAAACTTCACTAATGTTAGATTTTGCCAAATGTGTTTTAACATGTTGATCTTCTCCCCTTACCTGACAAACTATTAGAAAAACAGGAAATGTCCTAAACCTTCAAATTAAACCTTTTCAATTTGATTTATTAATTCCTTAAAAATTCATTTTGAATTGATGTAAAAAACCTAGAGAAAATATGATGAAAACTGTAATCATCAAATCACTGAAAGCACATGCCCACATTTTTCATGAATACTAATGGGGAGGAGCCCAGGTTACAGCTAATAGCTAAAGGTCCTCAAGCAACAGTCATAACTTGTACCTGTACACTCAGGCTTTCAAAGATGGATATATAAAGTTATACCTGTAAACCTGTATCATGGACCATCTAGAATTGTGACTGAATTTTCAGACGTGCTGGCTATCCATTATCCTCCACTGTCTTCACTTTGCTCTTGTGTGGGCTTTTAAATCTGCTATGGATCTAGCTTTCAGGCTATTTGCTATACTTCATTTGCAATTTGAAACTATAAATAATTATGGACGTGCTTTCCTGCCTTGCAATTCAGGCAGGTAACACTGCTAAAATGAGGCAGCTCAACATAGCTTATTCATTGATACTTCTGTAATTAAATGACTTATATGCTAGATATAAAGATTTATAGATGCAGTATACTGTCATCTGTGCATCTTTTTTGCACCTGAAAATATACAGGGCAGGAAATTTGGCAAGCTGGAACTCTTAGAGCCCTCTGCAATCCTATTTAATTCATCTTTTTAAAAATATCTCTGAAATATAGTGTAATAGTAACTTTAAAAGCTTCATTTACCAGTATTTCCAGAGATTAACATCTGGTCAGTACTATGATGATGAACAACAGATGCTATAGAAGTTTCAAGGAAGCAAAACTGTTTATTTCAAATGTTTATTTCTCAAACTTAGAGAATAACAGGAAAACAGTATTGTATACATAGCCTGAAATTGGAAGCACAGCTGAAGACAAAGAATGGTGATGAAAGAATGCGGAAAATTGAACTAGAAAATACAAGTCTGTCCTTATCACAGGTAGACTGCAAATTGTCTATTAGTATGCTTATACTCCTGGGCAGACAAAATTTACAGAGTTTATCTTAACAGAGAGAAGTTACACCCTTGAATTTGATGGTTTGAGGCTTTGAGGTTCTGCTGGTAAGGTTTTGCCACATGAAACAGATTTAGTGTAAATCATTAGGGTTCTTATGTATTTTGAAAGAGCTTTCTCATTTTTCAGCCAGTTCTACTGAAGAACTTTCAGTGAAAAATCCTTACTAAGTCTTCCAGTAGAAACATATCCTGACCAATGGAAATTTCAAGTTATAGATAATTTCCCATTTTCTTTCTTTCAAGAAATTCAGTTTCTAAATCTTGCAGATTTTACAGTATCTCGCTCCCACTCCAGTGCTTGAAAGTTTTGGCAACTAAATGATAAATGCTTACTTTACAAGAACTAATTCACAAATCAAACAAAAAAATTTTCATTTTTTCATATAATCAGTATTCAGTTACAATAGCATTTCTAAAAGTTATAGACAATCGAGCAAGTATAAGTCCTAGAGCTGCATTATAGACCATAAAAAGTAATAGAAGTGGAATTTCACCTTTCCACAGAAAAAGTGATGTAATGCTCTAACTACCTTAAGAATTACGGGACTTGAACAAAAGCTTATTGCAGTTAGCTAGCAGAACGCTATTGATAGCAGTCTTTGCATCAAGCTGAAAGAAAATATAATCTTCTAATCCTTAGATTATTTCCAAGGCACTTTCCAGGTGAAAGTTTTCACTGAAGTAGTTTTACGGATAAAATATTTATCCTGATCGAAATTCTCCCTGCTGAAACATAGACATTACAGTCTTTAGAGTGTAACTCTTAGAAAAATGTTTTACTAATAAATATGTAAAATCATTATCTAGTTACAATACAAATTATAAGAACAATTATTACTTATTGAACCTCTCTTAAGTACCATAATTATTCTAAACACAGAGAAGATAAGAACTAATTTGAATACTACAAATTGCTTGACAATGGTCTACTTCTTAGTGAAACCATGGCACAAATTCAAAATGTATCTATATTGTATAAATTTACCTTGCATTATGCAAATTCTGCTGTCCTTTGATTGCAAAAATTGAACCAATTTTTAAGTCACTGCAGAAACATTTTATAATATCATATTAGCATTCCCAAAAGAAACAAATATGTTATAAAAAATGAGTGATCACTAGGTATGTAAAGAATACTGTTTTCCAAAACCTCAAGATTATATTACATAATGAGGAGGGGGGCATTCCAGGGCCTGAAATAAATGTTGATTGGTAAAAGTTATTTACTTCCTTCATCAGGTTAAACCACAACAGCTAGAAGGAAGTAAACAACTACACTAAAACAAAGGAAAAATTTCATAATTTATGATTACCCATTACTACTTTGAATTTAGATCTGTGTTGTGTCACTTTGCTACATTGCTTTCTAATGTGTGGGTGTTTCTTCACATCTGCTCTTACATATTACAACCAAAATACCAATATTCATCCCAGATACTTCACCTGCACTCTAATGGCCATTTTCACAATTTTACCAGTGGTACCATATTCTGCTTAAACTGGTGTTATGGGACCCTCTAATGGAGGACCTTGTGATCTGCAGTAGTATAGCTAAGAATTTGCCAGAGTACAAATTCTTCTGGCAGAATTTCTCGGCACACAAATTCATGGGAAAATATGATAAATAGCTGAATTTTTAAAAAAGATTTCATTAGGTTTTCAAAACAACTATAATTTTAGTACTTTGATAAATGAAATCTGGAAAATACTTAAGGAAGCAGCCTAAGCACCTACAGCAAACCACCGTCTGACTCTCGTCTTCTCGTTAGCAAGTTCACACAACTTTTAGCAGGAATAAACACCTCAGATTGAATGCAAGTGCTTAATAACTAGATGACACAAAATCCACTTCCTAGGTCTTGCCATCATGAGATCTGTTTAGAGATAGGATCATGGTGCCAAATTTGTATCTGGAGTCAGGCTTCCTTTAAGCCTGGGGGACCAATACTATGTATTGTGTGCCTCTCAGCATTTTGGAATAGTGGTGTAAATGGGTTTAAGAGGACTAGCATGAGCATGCCTTGGGATGCTAAGAAGTGACTGATGTGTTCTTTTCACAATTCTTGCAAAAACACGTCAGTCCTTTTTGCAATATGTGTAGAAAATTATTGCAACAGAATGTGTGACTTGGATCACATTCCTGCTTTTACAAAAGAATAACTTCACACTTTCTTAAAATGTATTCTTCATTGAGTGTTTTCCAGATCCTATCAAAAGGTATTGTTTTGCTAATAGGTCCCATTAAGGAAACCACAATAGATTGAAAGATACTGGAGTTGTTGAAAAGCTGGCAGTGGCATCTGATGGATAGGGAAGATGTGAAATAATGCCTTTTTGTGCCTGAATATTTTTACAGTCTCACATAATCACTGCTGTTGGGAGAGTATGCATTATCTGCAGCAGTTTTTTCCCCATATCTCCTGGAAATTTTTACTTCAGAAATTGTTCCATTTTATAGCTGGAGAACAACATGGGGCTTTCTCCAGGTTGCAGAATATATACATACTTTTGGATGATAAACCTACAACAAAAATAAAGCTTCTCTGTAATTCTACACTTATAACCCCCTCAATAACATAAAAAGATAAAGCAGCACGTAACTTCTACAAGTTCTCCTTCTCCTTCCCTTCTTTTTCTATCAGGTCTTTACTATGCCAGGTGCTTTTTGGCAAAAGCCTGTTCAAATCTCTGAAATTAATGGTTTGAGTAATATTTTCTAGCAACATGAATCTTCACCAAGAAAGATATGAAGAATTTGTCATTTCTCTGAGATTGCCAAGGAGACGTCGTCATAAATAAACTTTCATGCCCATTTAGCCAGTGCTTCTCACTGCCATATTTGGGGTTGTTTTACTGAAAGAAGATGGTGCTTTGTCCTTTTGTAATACTGTGGCACAGAGTATGGTTTTTCATTTCCCAGCTGAAAGCATGTAGGTTGGTACTTCATCTGCTGCAGTACTGTTCAAAACACAGCACTATACCAGCTACTAGGAAGAAAATTAACTCTACCCCAGCTGAAACCAGGACAATTGCCAATCCATCTAGAGAAGAGTCTTGTTTAATTGATTAAAATCAATTTCCAAAGAGGAATGAAGTATGGAGAGTGGGAAGTGGAGAAATAAAAGATACAATGCAGATTCATCTGATGATTTTCAGTCACAAACTGAGTAAAACACCTAATCCAAACTCAAAAGGAAAAAAAAAAAGAAAAAAAAAAGAAAAAAAAAAAAGAACCAAACCTGGGTAAGGATGGGCTAGTAAAAGAGTAAAATTCAATACTTAAAGTCTCCTTTTAAACAAGGTGTGGAATACTTTTTCTACTTCTTGATAGCATCAAGATTTCATTTCTTAAACTTTCCTTCTGCACTTGTGCATCTTCTCCCAGAGGGATTAATCCTACAGAAAGCTGCAGCACACTTCTAGTTTGCATTTCTGCTTGCACAAAGACAACGAGAACAAGAAATTTAATCATTCTGTTAACTTTCAAGTAGCTCTTTTAAAAGAGGGGAAAAAAAAAAGAAAGTCCATCCTGCAGTGTACATGAATACTGCCTATACTTGAATACTCCTTAAGATTAGCTAGCCTTTCATCCGGAGACTGAGAACTAAAGTCTAATCCAGTATATCAGTGATCAAAATTATTTCTTCATCAGAATTTCCAATGCTTAATATCAAAAGGATTTATTGATAATGCTCTGGGACTTCCTGTCCTTTGTGAAGAGTGGATAAGGCCTTTGCAGAGTTTATGCCTGTATGAAGTTGGGCAGGTCTCCTAACTATGTTTCACCTGTGAGTTTCCTCTACTTAGCTGCTTGCTCCTTTTCAGAAAGCAAAGAGAACTAGATATGAGGAATAGTGTTCCACAGCTGTCACACATGTTACTTAGCCAGTAAGAAGGCACTACCACAGGGGATATGACACCCCACGTGAATGGCCTATATCATAAATGATCATAAATGAATTGGCCATGTGTCCTCCCCTCTTGGAGGGGGGCCCAGTTCAGGACTGAAGAGCACTGGCAGGCGGGTGTGAAGACACTTGCACTGCTGCTGTTCATACTGCATCGGTTTCATGGATAATAAGACTACTTCACATTTTATGTTTGTTAATCTGGCACAAATATTAAACTTATTTAAAAAATATATGCCAACATAAATCATGTTGCTCCTTACCAATATGTTGCTACAATCACATCTGCAGTCTATTACGATCTCTCCAATGACTGTTAATTCATGAGCTTTTAAGCTATATGGAAATTTTCAAAAGGGAAAAATACTGAAAAAAAAACCCAACCCACAACAACAACAATTATAATAGTAATAATAATGATGATGTTTATGGTGCTTAAGTAGACAAATAGTTGAAGCTGGAAGTAACAAAAAGTCCACTTTTCTAGTTACATAAACCTCTCAGAAGTATGTGACTTAGGGATGCCTGTCCCACATCTGAAAAGCAATTTAGGAGCTACAGCCCCCAGTCACACTTGGGCCTTTAGCCCCAGTAGTGAATCCTTCTCTCTAAAGTACCTGGACTAATTTTTAAATGAGAGTTAGATTCCCAGGTTACTTAGAGCCTTCTGATTATTTCTAGCTTCTATGCTTCAAGCTAGTTTTCTATACAGCTAGATGGGTTTTCAAAACTGATGGTTGACTTTGAGTGTCCAACCTTAAATGCAATGAAAAAAGACCTGACTGATAAAGATATTTGATCTTCCTCTGAAAACTGGGCATTTGAAAATTGTTATTGTAAGCACGTAAATATCCCTGCTCACTTTCTTAAACAGTGATTTTAGATTCTGAAAGCTCTAAGATTGACAGTGTTGGAGGAACTGACAGAGAAATAGTTTTCATCAGTGGAAAATGAAGGAAATTTTAAAGAGGTAAATGTGCTGGCCACTGTTTCAGATACGAAATTGCTCATTCTTCACCTGTCCGTAAGATCGTTATGAAATGTAAGGTTAAGCTGAACTGAGTTCATATTCACCTTTTAAAGGAGAGGAATCTACAGTATAAGTTGAAAAAGAACATATTATTTGCTTTCCAGCCTTTGTTAAAACTTAAAGAAAAGGTGTATGCAGTGATATCACTTGCCATTCTATGTTGTTCAAGTACAGTAACATCACTTTTGTCACAGACAAGTCATATGTCCCCTTCAGCCAACATCAGAATAAACGCACAAAACCCTGAAATCCAGATATGGCATGTTAGCTGCTGCAGCCCTGCCAGTGAAGTAGCTTAGCACAAGGCATTGCCCAAATGGCTCTGTTACATTGCGTAGTGCTCGAACAATGAGGGCTGCATTATTTTGGTATACTCTTCCCATTCCCCTGTCCTATTTTTTGGATAACACTCATTCCTGGCACACAAGGAGCACCAGCCCATTTGCCTAACATGACCTATCCAAAACCAAACTGCAGGCAACTGATCTTCTCTAGTATTTTCAGCAGGTGGCAAAAGAGGTTCATACTGAATTGCATGAACTTCCTAAAGCTAAGCACAGCAGCAGCCGACTCCAATTAGACTGAAGGGAAACATCCCTTCTTTTGTTACACGAACACAATTGTCCAGAGCTGGTATCTGACAGTATTAGAAGAAACATACTCTTTCCATAATTTTACACTGAAACCAGAGCCTTAAACAAAAAACATTGTTAATGACACAAAAATCTTTCTTTCTGCTTTTCCCTGGCAGCCCTTCTTCTCTAGCATATATTTTTTGCCAGTCTTTTCTGATTTCATTCTCTCCATGGATTTTGGGAAATAGTACAAGTGACACTGGCTCTGCATTGACTACGTGGATCATTTCCACAACTGCTTGTATTATTTCTATGTTTTCTGAATCTCTGACCCCTGTAGGTTTTTTCCCCCTTTTCCTCAAGACAGTGACCTACTTTACAACAAATTACAATCCAGAAAAGAAACAAATAGGCAGTAAGAATTGCTGACACTGATGCCAGTACTTTGTATTAATGTCTGTGCTCATATTGTCTTCTCCTGCTTTCCCAACACATGAGCACTCCCACTCATCACCAGGTGCTCTATTTTTAAAAAAAAACAAACCAAAACAACCACCACCTGAATTATATACTTCCTGTGTCATGAATTCTCACAAATGTGTGGTACTACCTGAATTAGCTCCCAAATCCCTAAGAATAGCAATAGCTGCAAAAGCAGAGAAATGTATTGGAAGAATCATAGGTCAGACTTTTTGGAGCAAGGATTCTTGATATCTTTGTTTCTTAAAATCTAAAAGCCAGTAAATAATTTTGACTTTTTCTCTTTCATCGTCTAACCACAACAACACGAAGTAGCTGTTTTCTATGCTATTCACTGCTGTGAAAAATTAATCTTTTTTTGTAATGCATTCATTTTGTGCAGCATCAGTACTTTTTCAGTGGAGTTGCAAGAAAAATGCACCAGATGGCTCTATGGTGACATTTGTCTGCAATAGAGTGCCGATCACATCTTCAAAGTATATGTAGTACCTCATTCCTTGCAAACATAACTGGAATATTTATTTTAAAACTCTGGATAAATACCTTTACCTTTTAATGTCTTAGGTTTGATACAGTGAGCAGGACAGAGGGAGTGGCTGAGAAAAAGGCAGAAAATAATATTTAAATTTAGAACTTTGACCATGAAGCAAAATCAAAATAAATCTGAGTCAAGATAGGCCAGAATGGATACCCAGGACAGGTTGTAATCAGATTTTGAGATGTGGCTCTTGACTTATGCCTTCGGTGTGAAAACCTGTAAGGGAATTCAACCTGAATTATGTACTATACTACATGAGAATGACTACTCATCTGTGGACAACCAAAAATGCCTAATCGATTTTCCTTACTATTATGGGCATTTTTTTGAATCTTCATGTCTCATTTTCAGCCTTTTGTACAAAGTTTAGCCTCTAAAGGCAGGAAGTGCTCAAGTCATAACAAAAGCTTTTGGCCTGAACTGGGGTTTTTTTAATGAATTCAGCTTTTCATTTGTAAGTGAGGAATGAGAGAATTTTGGAGCTGTGTTTTTGCTGGTCTTAGCACTTTTTGCAGTGCAAGAGGAGCAAATGCAGGCTGACATGCAGACGATATGGGACGTCAGGGCTAGGAATGCATCCCATGTTTTGCAGGGCTGCTTCAGGATGGGGATGAGACAGGTCATTAGCTGGTTTTGGAAGAACCGGGAGAGGTGTAGCTCTGAGCTGCAGCCAAGAGTGAGGAGCTGCTGATGGCAGAGCAAGTGATTGTATAAGGAGGCAAATGGAGGGCAAAGAGCCCCTTCCAGCTTTCCCAGCCAGACCATAACTTATAAATTTCCACTTCACTGAGTTTCAACTGAGTAAAAACATTAATTTGAGAAAAAAATAGTTCTATGAAATCTTCAGTGTTTTTAAGGAGAAGATCAAAACAGTATTCAGAAAGTTGTTTAGTCTTTTTCATAAACATTATCTAACCTGTTTGTTATGTTTTTCAAGTTTTACAGAGAAACCTAGATACATGTTGGTCATCAGGACAAAAAAGTAGCAAATAGCAATACATACAATTCAGTATTTTTCACTTAATCTGTATTCAACTAATGAAAGTACAATAAAGAGATCAGACTGTTCATAATCGAATTACCAGCAACATGTCACCCAGAATCTCACTCTACTGAAATTTTTGTAATAGCAAGTGATGCACAAGTGTCATTTACTCTCCAGTCTTTTAAAGATCAGTTCCTTAAATCATCACTGAAAGAAAAACCAGAACTTTCTCCTTTTAAGTTCTCTTCGCAAAAGCATTATGCAAAGTAAAAAACAGTTAAACTAGAGTACTACAAAAATATTTCATAATATGTACAACCACTATAGAAAGCATATGGAATATTTCAAAAATTAAAGTACTTTAAAAATCAGTGAAAAGCATCAGCACCTGCATAAAATTGCCAAGATTTTATGGTACTTGTATTACAACATAAATAAACATAACAGCAAAAATCTGATTCCTTAGTATTTATATATAAAAACTTATAGTCCTATTTCAGAAAAATTCTCCAGGTATAATGTAACCAAAATGTATGATGTCACTTGGCTTTCTCAGCTATTTTTCAGTCAACATTTAGGAACTGCCACCCAGATGAAGCCTGGTGGCTCTCTCTTTCTACATTTCAAACCATCAATAGTTGACTAAGCCCTGTAAAACTGAACTCTATTGACTGTAGCCAAATGGTAGAATCATAACATTGAAAAAGACTAAAAGATGTCTTCCAGTCTTTTCATCTTTCTCACATGGAACAATTAGAATTTTAAAATTTTTGACAGACCTTTGTCTAATATATTCATAAAGACATTCTGTGATACAGATTTCACAGACTCACCAGATGTATCAACTACTTCTCTGTCCTTATTGGAATGATTTTTTTCCTTGATACATAGCCTGGATCTTCCTTGCTACAATTTAAATCCACTACTTCTTGTCTTATGGACACAGAGTACAAACTATTCTCCCTGTTTCTACAGCAGTTGTTTACAAATTTGAAGACCATGTACCCTTCCCTTCATCTTCTTATGAACACACAGTCTGAGACTTGCTTAAAGACACTGTAAGCATCAGTCAGACATAATTTCAAATGATGGGCAGTAACAGATTTCTTTACCTGCCCTCTACCCTGAAGCCTGGGAGCCACTGCTTTCAGGATGGTGCTCTCTGCCAGTCACAGAGGGCACAGCAGAAATTTTCTAGATAATATGTTTATTTAATTCTAACTGTACTGTCCTGCTCTAATCACAACATACTCTGTTCCAACAAATCCGTGTCCCATCAGAAGTACTTTTTCTTCCTCTTTCTGTCAATAAAGAACAGGGGGAGGTGGTGATGAAATAAGGAGAAAAAGGAGGCCAGTATAATGCACCTCTACTGAAAGCAAACATTTCATTAAACTCACTGAAGAATTTGTCTGAGATGGAACCGAAGGGACGACAGTAAAAAGGCTGTTTAGCTCACTGTCAAATAGTTGGACGATGCTTCTCTGAGTCAATAAGGGTACACTGAAATTTTTATGCTTCCCTTTATTCAGTGCAGCACTTGAGAAATAGAGAGGAAAGAGCAAGGGAATATAAGTTTATTTCTTTTGTTTTCCTCTTTCATTAATTTTAAGTCTTCTCAGATACACTTTGAAAGCCTTCTTAATAGAGACAATAGATATTCCAATTGCTTGCTGTAATTAAGCTTTTATTTTGAAATTAAATATAACAATAAAGTTCAGCTTGCTTATTCTATTTGCTAATTCAGCCACTATATTTGGTTTTTGAAACTGTTATGATTGAGTCATCCCACCTAATACTCTTACAAGATACCCAGGGTAATATATGTGTCCCATTAATTTTATTTTCTTGGAGGAGGATGGATATCATTAAAATGCCAATATTACACAAGAGAGATGACAAACAGCAGGCTCTGAATGGGAAAAGGATCTCTGTGGAAGTGTTGTTATTTTCCCACAGTCCTAGAAAACATTACATTCAGCTTCTGCCACCATTACAACTAACAGGACCCCTTACATTGACAAGATTTTACCAATTCAGTTATACTATGTAGAGCTGTCCAATTATCCTACTTTATTTCTCACAAGGAAAAAATGATGTTGCTAATGGCCTGCTGAGTCAGACAAATGCTGGTGCATGTCTGAATCCAACCACAATTTCATTTTGTTTCATAATTACAGTGAGTGCAAACAACTCTATGAAGTCATTGAGGGGAGCCAACTGACAGAGGCAAGCTGGAATTTATGTCAAGAAAACTCTATTCCCATCTTTTTGACAGAAGAAAACAGAGAAGAAGGCAAGACTAGGCAAGAAGATAAAAAAAGGAAGTATCTGGGGAGCAGAACAGGACTCAGAGAGAGAGTTTTCTGTATAGTGTTTTGTAACTTTTCCACAGATCTTTCTTTCATATTTTGTCTGTCAGCAAAGAACAGCTGTTTAAGAAGTTCCTTTAAAGAGTTTTCCTGACTCAGCTTCACTGCTACTTGGGAAGAAAATACTGCAGTTCTGCACTTGGTCACACACAAAAATATGAAATGGCTCCGTGATGTCTCAGGTAACACAAAAAAACGGCGAGTGAGTGCCATGTGGAGAGACAGGCATCAACTGAGCAGAACCGTGGGAACTAATCACTCTTTGAACAGGGCTGTAGGCAGCTGGGCTGTGGAGGCCTATCTCATACTAAGGGCTGCTTGGCAGGTGACATACACAGGTGTCGGGGAGGTCTGGACTATCCAATCCTGTCTAGCCCCATTGCAAACATGATCTACAAATGTGATGGCCCTGCTCCTGTACCAGAAAGGCAATCCAGATCATCCCATTTCCTTCATCAGGGAACTAGAAGGTATTTTGAGAAGATTCCTGCAGTATTTGTCAAGTGCTGAATTCCCCCCTTGATGTCCACGACTTTCTAAAAATATCATGTAGGTAAGGAAATAAAGCTCTTGTCTTACCTCTGTTCCTGCTACCACAAGCCACAGTTTTCCAAATGACCAGCTGTTATTGAGCATTCTGACAGGAATGGTAATAACCCAGTAAAAGGCAATCAAGCAGCTGTTTAGATGGAGAAAGGTAAAAGCTGCATGCTACCAGAATGGAAAAGTAAGCAGTAGGGTGTTAATTCTTTCTTTTTTGTGAGACTGCCTAGTGAAAATATCTGAGAGATATTTAGCAGGCACTCTGCTAATCACATGTGGAAGGCACCAAAACAGGAGGGGCGTCATGCTATAACACCACCATATTCTGCCATTTACCTAACAGCAGCAGGAGAAGGATTCTGTTTTAAATCCCTTTCATTGAGCTAAATTAAATCTAGAATTATTAAGAACACTTCAGTTCCCATCACTTGTGATAGGAAATAAAATTCTCTTTAGCATTCAACAGCCATAGTGTATGTTGTAGTGTTATGCTCTGTGCAAATCTTACTTCTTGGGGTAACAGTAATCCATGCTGCTCTCAGCAGAAAGTGAAAAATCTAGCAGAAAAATACAAAACCCAATGGCAACCTCTAGCTGGGGGTCTTGATTAACAATGAGAGAATATTTGAATGAACACCTGTAGCATTAGGAGTAAAACCTAGTAATAAGGCAGGATGCAACACCATCTGAATTACATTCCACGTTGCAGCATATTATCACTGTGACACATGATGTCTAAACTTCCAATGCTTTCAGCTCTGCTTAGCATGGTGACGCAGCCACAAATCATGGGAACTGTTGATAGATGGGGAATGCAATTGAGGCATTTCTCATGCGCACATGTACAATCTCAGTCATGAGAAAAGTCTGTCTTTCAGAAAATCAGAATCTCACTCCTGGCTATGACAAGGGACAGATCTAATGGGAGAAGAGGGAGGGAAAAATGTTTTGTAAGTTGTTCAACATTTACTCAGTATCTGAAGACAGAAAAGGAGGGGAGAAAAGATGGAGAAGAGGAAAAATGCTTGGGTTTAGAGAAAGAAATACCTAATGGCATGCTATACTGTCAAAGCAAGATGAAGCCAGCGTGTTGCTGCTGTACGCCTGGATTAATTATATAACCCGTAACCTGCAACTGCAGAAATTGAAGGATTTCTTTCCAGTAGCTCTAGGGCCTCACTTGTCAGAGGGATATGTTGATGTTGCTAATGCTCAAAACCTGATGTATATTAGCTGCAGACATATTTGCTTCTAGTCCCTTCACATTTCATGCTCTTTTTTCTTTGTCATGAAGAAATCACTACAAATGTAAGACAATTACACTTGACAAAATCTGGTAGATAAATTGCAGTAAATAGGTGAAGCTTCTGTTCTTCACTGCTCAAAGAACACACAGAAATTTTCTTGCTACTAACCACTGGCATTATCCCACTTTCTAGTGATTTAGTCTCCAAGAGAGAAAAATAAAAGTGGCTTATAGGCTAGCACAGACAACAAAATTGTGCAGCATTGTTTTGAGCAAGGATTCAACTAAGACACACCAGACAGTGACAAAAACAGTATGGACTAGCAAGCTGAAAATGATGCTGACTGTTTTTTTCTCCCAAATTTGCCACTGGCTCACCATGTGATAAAGGGTAAGTAAAGGTAAAGTTACATGTGATGTAGCTCAACCACTGTGAAGTGCTCTGAGGTATACAGATGAAAGGCTGTACGCTAACGATTATTATTCATCAGAGCCATCCAGCAGACATATCTGAAGAGGTTCCTTCACACCCTCCGGTGACAACGGGAACTTTCCAACCCCACCAAAATAACAAGGAAAGCCAGGTGGCAATAACATCACCTGCTCTCCTGCAGGGTGAATCCCTCTGGTAAATTATACACTTGTTTCTCCAAAGCTTTCCTCATCTCTGAAGTGCTAAAACTTAACTTAGCCAATAATCAGAACAACTACTCCCAAATTCTATAACTGAACAATTAAATCCATTTAACCTAGGCTTTGGAAAAAGTCCAATGTGACATGAGCACTAATGAAAGCGTACCCGTAAGAACAGAGTTTAAAAAGTGCTATTTGTTTAAATTTTTTTAAATAATTGTATCAAACATTTGATTTTTGTTGTAGGTTGGCAATCTGCATTAAAGGTTGTATTTTATTGAGTGAGAGAACAGTTAAAGTCAGCCCTATGACTCAGAGGCACATGTCAGCCCCACTCTTCTCCCTCATGGAGGCTGCTACTAATGCCATGAACAAGATGGCCTTCGTTATAGACTGCACGTTTTAATGGGGAATTTAATGTTGGCCTGCTTTGTTTATTTGTTTGTTTATTTTTTTGTTTGACGCATGAAAGTACTGTCTGTTGGGTTTCACTGAGTTGCAAATGTCATCTCGTCAGCTGAGTTCAGGAGTAAGACAAACAGGTAGAAATTTGGTTCACACCATCCTCACAATGAACAGGTAATCAGACATGTTTCCCCCCTGCCCCCCCCCAACAATTCAGGTAGACACATGACTGTTTCTTCTGCTCTTGCTGTAGGGACAGAGTATAAAATGATCAATATACGATATGTGTACAACACACATTTCTCCCCTTTTACAAGTACAGTTAAGGTATCTTCTGCAAAAATCACATTAAGTTGTGCTCTGTAATTACAGGCTTTTTAAACCGTAATTAGCAAAGATTTAATTTATCCATCATGATGTATCAGTCATTGGTCAGGCAATCCTTGAGATTTGACAAAACTCCTTAAGTACTGCATATAATTGGCAAACCGTATTTTCCATTTTGAAACATACAGCACAGACATCAAATTCCCCTCAGAACTCATATCATATATTTATACAAAACTAATACTTGAGACATTAGACTAAATTTAAAAAGAAAACAAAAAACTCTTAAATGTAACAATAGTTATCTGCACAAATATTTCAGAAAATTAGTATTTATTGACTTGATCTTTGCCACCAGTTTATGCAAATTTATCTAGCACTATCTGATGAAAGGCAGCAAAAAAATTACTTATTGGGAAAACAATTAGCATACATAAAAGAATAATTTCATTTAGCAGAAAGTTAACTCCTTAAGGCAGAAGTATCTGTAATCTTTTTGTTTTCCTTTAAATGTAATTCTAAGTTGCCTTCATTGTAACACAACTTGTCAAGTCTTATCAACTTACCAAACTTGTCAAACAAATGGCCAATGGACTTTCACTGGAAAAGTACAAACAACTCCTGTGCATCGCATTGTATGAAAGCACGCCCATTCCTTGTGCTGGTGCTGGCACTTTTCTGACCCTGCAGTAACACTCCAGGCAAGACTAGTCCGTCCAGCACAGCTGCCTGAATCGGCTTACCCTGGGCTCAGGAGAGCCCTGTGCCGGCCAGGGAGAGCGTGGGACATCAGCTGCCAGTGCAGCACGGACAGTGGGATCTCAGCAACCTATGCTTAGGTCAGTGCTTCCATGGGAGAGTTCGTGCCCAAGTGGGCAGGTAGTATTCCTTCAGTTGTCAGTCAGGACAGAATAAATTTCACCTGAGGAAAATAAGTTGATTCAGAAAAGTGGTAATTTCTGCTCAAAACCAAATGCTGTTAGGAGTAACTCAGTGAATGGGAGAGAGGAAGGCAAGGCTACCACACTATGTACTTTACAACTCCATTCCTTGTGAATAAAATTAGTATAAAGGCAAAAAAGAAAATCCAAGATTGCATCAAATCGGAAAAGGGTTAACGGCATTTGGCTCCCCCGTCCAAGAATCCACAGCAATAGTGGCAGACAATGAAGCTAAAACAAGGTCAAACAAATGGGGTTAAGCAATGCACTACTGGCTGGAGCCAGTCATACTCAGTGTTCATTTCTAACTTCTAGCAAATTACTGAGGCATAACTGAAGAACTGTCAGTCTGTGGCTTTTACAGAATATCATGACTGCTATTAATACTGTACTTCAGGTAATTTAGTTGTCAGAATGTGACGAGAGTATTCAAAAGGCCTATAGTATCACACTGCAAAAATGCAGTACAAGATTTATCAAGATAATTGTGTTGCCTGACAATATCTAAGACACTTGATGCTAATCAGTTGTTTACTGGATTTCTCTTATAGATCTTGACCCTCCTCCCACCACCAGATGCTTATGAGTCAGTGGGCTAAGGAGATTGTATTCATTTCAAAGGAACGCTCTGACCATCCCTGCCAATAGTCATACTAGTATGGACAGGCTTTGAAAATTACCCTCTGCAACCACGATTAGCAGTAATGATGATGGACCTCAAAAGGCAGGAGGGATGAGTAGCATGAGCAGTAACGCGTGGTGGAAAGGGAAGAATTCATCTCTCTGGTATTCACAAAGTGCCAGTCATCCGAATATTTGCCTAGAAATAAAACATCAGCCACAAATAGAGCTCATACCATGACTGTCCGCTCCAAAGCCAGACACTTCATGCATTAGGCCTAGCAGACAGTTTGGTCAGGAAAGCAAAGAACCACAGGACCAAATAAGGGAACTAAAACAGACTTGAACATTTTAATGCTGTTATTTAAGATTCACATTCAAATATAGTCATATTTACTAACTCTAGCAGTCATCTGCCATTGATGGAGCTCTCCCATAATATTTGTAACACTCGGTAAAATATTATTCTAATCTGATAACTGTAAATACTAAGGTCCCTGAGTGGACAGTTTAACTACACTTTCACCTTAATTCTGCTGGGAATTGTAGTTTCAACAAAACCCCACATGATGTTTTGCTGCCTGAGCTTTTGTCTCAACAAGATTAAGGGCTCAATGAGGAAGAAGATAAAATCAGTCTTCCACCTCAGCAGAGGACTGATGCTTCCCGTCCAGCCTGCAGCACTGGAACAAGAGGAGAAAACGTTTGCCCTTTTTCTGGCTGCAAATGGATTAGCAGAAAGGCGGTCAGTTTTCTTCCATGAACCAACACATCATCCAGGCTGAACTGTTAAACACTATTTAATTTGTTTAGTGCTTATTAAAGTTGCAACCATATGAATACCTGCATGGTGCGCGTCCACACTGGAAATAATGCTCAGTGAAAACAGATATGCCCATATTGTGCAGAAAGTAACACATATACTTTATATATGTTCTAACTCTCTTAACCATCTGCTTCTTCATTTTTCTAAAGGAATATAGACTACCTGAAGATATACTGGTCTTCAGATATCTCAGTCCCAGACCAAGGAGCACCCTATTAATTCTCTGTGTAGTTGATTGCAGCTTAGTTTCTAGTATCATTTTGTGTCTTGGTGAGACACTTGGAATTGAATGAGGGCTAAATATTGCCCCATCCTTTTCCCATGGTAGTGATAGTTCATGCTAGCACTTTCCTATGTGGTTTCTCTGGTGACTAATAACACTTCAGCCCAACCTGCAGATTTTCCTTGAGTAAGTACAGTAATTGGGTCTTTTTCTGCTACATATGTGCTTTCTTAGAAAATCAACCTGGGAACAGGAAAACTCAGAACACTTGGCTTAAACATTCATTATTCTGTCTGTTCCTGATCTCTAAACTTTAATCTCACTGCTCACTACAGGGTTTGCTGTGGAACAAACTTGTAATGCAGTGCAAAGGGTAGACACCAAAAACCAGCTGTTTCTTTAGAGTCTATTAAGTAGTAGAAGTACAAGCTTTCCTTTTTTTCTTTTTTTTTTTTAAGATTTATATTTTTTGCTGTAGGCACGTGGGGAAAAGTTCAGCTCTCATCACCCACACAGTGGCACTATTGCTGCCTTCTTGTTGTTTCTGTGCCTTTTCATTGCATAATTCTGGACCATCATCTCTACTTATTGAAACCCTTTCTCCACACCACCCAGTGCAGCCATGTAATTTTCATAATCATTGCTTTTCCACTTCATAGGTTTGTCTGTGGAAATTCTTAGTAAGAACTAGTGAGAAGAGAAAAAGATATTTATCTTGTCCTCAGGAAACATCAGTACACAGGAACCACACCTGCTAATTCAGCTATTTCTTGTTTCAGGAAAAGGAAAAAGGTGGCAACCTGGACTAATGAAAAGGGTTAAGTTGGCAGTGTCAGCACAATCAAAATTTCCACCACCCATTGCTTCCTCTATTAGTTCCAGACAGAGGATTGTGTCTTGAGGTGAACCAAACCTGTCCCCAAAAACAACTGCGAGCACCATTCACTGGTGCTGAATCCAGTCAAACCAGAGCAAAGCAAACTACCCCTGAGCTTCACTGAAACCAGAGTAATTTCCTCTTGCATTGCCACTTCACAACGGATGGGTCACTGGATGCTGTTGCTCAGTGCTAGCACAGTTACACGGAGCAGAGGTATGGTTACTGGCACCCCAGGGAAAATGGCAGTGAGTCCTCTTACTTGCAGCTCCTGAAGGGTGGAGCAGCCACACCAGGAGGATGGACACACAGCACTGCTACCTCCAGCCACAGGCCACCTCAGCCTGTTGTCCTTCCCAAGAGACTCGCACCAATCATGTTTGCTTTTCCTCGCTTACTTGTAGCTCAGAGGAGCTCACAGCTGGGCATAAATGCGATCTGTGAAGTATGGAAGAGTGACTTGGACCTGAGAAATGTGGCATTTTAGCTTAGTCCCAGACAAAAAGAAAAAAAGCCTGCAATTCAGTTCCTCCTCATGCCTGAGATAGACCTGGTGGCCTTGGGCAAGTCACTTACTACAACTTCACCCATATGACTCTCAACATGGATAACCTGCATCCTTTTGCAGTACTGTTCTTTGAAAACAACCCCCCATTTATTTATTTAAAAAAAAAAAAAAGAGAGAAATAAGCAACAGGGGAACTAAGTGGAATTAGAGATAGTAACAGGTAATAGGGACATTTAGGGTAAACCTCTTCTGTGTTACATGCACATGTGTATGTCCGGTTCTTCTATCTCAGTGTTTTGGTTTGGTTTTGTGAATAAACAACCAGGGACACACCTGAAAGAAGGTGATCTGCTTTTTTCAACTGTAAAATTATGCTGATGACTCTCTTGTTCTCTATTTTTGTTTGTACATGAAGCTTAGAAGCCATATAAGCAGGATGATCTCACCACAAACTTTATATCAAGCAGCTCTGACCAACCTTGTCTGTGACACCAACCAGTTACTATGATTTAAGCCTGCTGATCAGCAATATGACCATCTTAGCAAACAGTGAAGCATATCCAGTATCTATACCATGACAGCCTATTAAGAAATTATTTTCTGTTTTAACTGAGATTAAAAGGAAAAGACCTCTCCTTGCCCAAAAATATGTTTCTTTCTTGAATGCTGATCCAACCCAGAAGCTGAGAAAAATGAGAGAATACAGCATGTAGATAGAAGCCTCTTTAGTGTGGAAATTTTGCCTCTGGTCATACCTTTCAATGCATTTCTCCCCAGTGCAAAGTCTTTGCCAGTACATCTGACATACAGTTACATCTGGAAACCTTTTCAGCGGTCAAGTTTTACATTATCATCCAAGCCACATCTAGTTGATATTTCAAAAGGCTGTTCAATATCAAGAATCAAAAAGATTTCACCAAAACAAAATCTTGACATTCAGGTCGCTATGCAGAGCAGACACCCTGCTATAAAAGGTATAAAAAATAAACAGTAAAAGACCTAAATTATCATTTACAGATGTCTGAATCTGCCTATTCCTTATCTAAGCTTACATGCTGAATGTACTTCTTTCTTTTCGTTCTTCCAACTCTACTTGGCCTATTGTCATGCCTGCCCAAAGATCTGATACATGCAGTTAACAACATTTTTAATTTCTTTAGTATTAAGGTATCATAATACTATAATTCAATGCACTGAAGATATAGCTAATAAATTTAGTTAACATTTTTTCCCACAAACTTGAGCTACTTCTAGCACTCCAGAGTATCAGTGCAGAATCATTTAAGTAAATTAATTTAACTTTTCATCTCTCAAGATCCTTGTTCTGTGTTTATTCACGCACTCTGGATAATGAATAGTCACTTGTTCTTATGAAGAGTATTTTCAAATTAAGCAACTTAGTAAAACGTACATTTTGGCTATTTGACTAGCAAATGTCTATTTGCATTGCTAGGATTATTCAGCAAGAGAATGACTTTGCACTATGATGTGTCTAGTCCTTGTCAGTAAAAGAGAAGAATGAGTAAAAACACAAGTTCAAGAACATATGGCATGTTTTATTTAGTAAGCTCCCTAATTTACACATTAAACTAAAAAGGTAATCTTTTCTTCTAGCTTTGTGAGCTCCTAAAGAACAAGGTCTCTTTGCTCCTGTTTGTTCAGAACAGGAGTGACATCCAAATGTGAGTTTCAGGCACTGTGACCACAGGACAAGCTGTTCAGCTGTATACACGTAAAACCGAGAAAAAGTCACCTTTGCATACACTCCCTCCTGTACAATGAATCTGGCATATTTTATAATGTGTACTGTATCATTTTCAGGCCTGAGGTAATCCACTCATGATGACACAAAAAGTTCAATCAGCAAGAAAGAAATCCTCATGCCTGGCAGGTAACAAGGGTTTAATGTAGAGGTGACTGATGTCAATGGAATACCAAGTGCCTTGCATCAGGCCTTTGGAAGGTAGTAACAGCAAAATTTCCAGGTAGACAAATACAACCCTTTTGATGACACTTTGTCGTGCCTAATGAAATGATCTGCTGCTGCTTGCAGGAACCACCACTGAAGCAGCAGTGGACAGGTAGAGCTGCCCAGGGGGTGACTGAGTGCTCCCTCAGCTGCATTCCTTCCTGCTGCAAGACATGGAGGGATCTGGCTACCAGATTGTGCTGCTGTTGTTATGGTTTCCTCAGCAAGTTTCAGTGCTTTACCTTCTGTCACTGATGTTCAGTTCACATCAGCACAGCACCTGTCAAGCACCAGCCAGAGCCTAGTGTGTTGTTCCTTCTGGGCTGGGCACTGTTGCATTTACGCCTGTTCCCTGGAGGGAAGGATTTCCTCCTGGAGCTACCCTGCCATGGAGGGCAGACCTGGGTTCTCATGCCGCTCAGTCCAGGGTCCAGTGCACTTCCAGACTCCCTGCAGGGATGCCATGAGACCTGCCCTCCAGACTCCCTGGGACTGAAAGTCATTGCTCAAAAATGTGGATATAAAATTCCCAGGGACTGAGATGAGAAAATCCTCCTCCTTGATCCTGGACACTTTTATTTTAAATAAAGACAGTTCTTACTGGTAAAGGTCTGCAAGTTGAGGTCCTGTGCTAGTGGGACTATTTTGGATAGAGCACTTGAATAAAGCACGCCCCTGCATCCACTGCGTGAATGAGTTATCTGGCCTGCAGGGGTAAGCTTAAGAAAGGCCAAAAACTGGTTTAATAAACATATCTATCCAAAAAGTATACCTTGTTTTCAAATGAACTGCAATAATACTTACCACAAAACTAAATAATTCATGATACTGCTAATGACTTGCTGAGATTTTTCACCTATAGCTCAACAATGTGATTATAGACTAGTTTAACAGAGATGAAAAGTTATTCTCTTTGAAAGATGTTGTGGTGTCTAAGGAAATCAGCTAAAACAGAAGACTCTTTGTACCGAGCAGATCAATCTTGTATTTTTCTTATTATTCTTTTGTATCCACCTAGTTATTTTTCAGTCAAGGTTTATATTATGATAAACATGCAACTACTCCACTAACATGTAAATCAGCTTTTACTATATATGAGTAAAGTGCAGGTAAATCCACACAGCTAGGAGTAAAGAGCGTATCTTCTCTATAAGATGTAGGCAAGGAGTAATACTTTGAAATAGAGCCTAAAATGCATAGATATTACAGCTTATAGGTATTAGAAGAGAAAGCCCAATAACTAAAATTCACAACATTTTCAAGGCTAGTTTAATTTCCAGCTGTCATCAACCTCATCCTATATCTGAGTGGGAAACAGTAATAGACATTGAAAATAATTTTTAAATATATTAATTGATTGTGGGTGGAAGTTATGAAATATAAGATATAAATATAATAATTGTTGTATATTTTTTCTTTCATGTGCAGAGTATTTTTCATTTCCTTTTGCTTATATTTAAATCTTTCAGCCTTCAAGTGAACAACTGTCCACCATCACCAGAAACTTGAATAGTAAACCAATAAAATTGGCAAAACCAAGTGGGACTGGATATTTGGCTTTGTAAAGCTGATTGGCTAAAGATTTTTTTCATTCATTTTACTGCTGAAGAGCTTCACTTAGATCTGATAGACGTTCTTCCTTGTGAAATCCAGATCACACACAAAGAAAAAGGGAGAAAGCCTTATACACTTTTCTTTCCATTTTATAGCAATTTTAGTCTACTTTAAAATGCACTGAAAAGCACTGGGTGGCCCCATGATCCTTTGGTTCCCTCAAACCGTCTGTTTCAGCTTCAGTCCTAGCCACGGTGTCTGCTGTTTGAAGCCTTTGAAGTATCTACAGATTGGGCTGACACTGCCCTCAGCAACTCAAGGGAGGAACCAGTGGTTTGAAGGAGAAAAAAATCCTCTGCTCACAGCCAAGTTTTGACTTATCCGTCAGCTTTGGTCCAATCCAAAGCTACTTCAAAAGGCTTCAAAGTGCAGACACAGTGGCTGGGACTGAAGCTGACTTTGGAGATTTTTAGGATCCAGGACTCAATAACATTTTCCAAAATTAAATTGTAAATGGATTAAAATGAAGTCATATAATTAAATTTATACTCCAACTCCTTTTATATCCCTTTGCAATTTACTGATAAAATGTGCTCTAGAAGAGGTAGACATTTGACAACGAACAATTGTTTAATTGTGTTTCAGTTTAATTTAATAATCTCTTGTTCTATCTGTGAAACAACATGAAAGGTTATTAAAAGATAACTGCTTGCCTCAGGTGCTGAGGAAAGCTGGCCTTGCACCCCACTGCTGAGCTCAAGGTGAGTCACCACTTTCTCGTATTGTTACACACAGATGCTCAGTGTATTTAAAGCCTACATTCAGATTTATGAATACCTCTGGCTCATGATTCCACTCATATTTCTCAGGCTTTTTTCACTACCAGAACATACAGCAGTGTTTTAAAACAATATTTCATCAAAATATACTAATTTAAGTAAATCTAATAAATGTATAATCCCAAGGTCTTCCTACTAAACACCAGTGGCATTCTTAAAGCTAGACATTTTCCCAGAATCTCTTTTTTTGGGAGAGGAGAACAAGCATGGGAACAGGGTGTTTTGGGGAAGGCCACTTTGGATGCCCATTGAATCTCTGTTCTGCGTGATCCACAGCAACAACTTGAACCCTGGTTGTCGTATCCCAACAAGGCAGCGTAGCCCATTAGGTCACTGGAGGAGAGAAAATTTTCTCTCTGTGTCTTCCTTTTTGAAGTTGCTCCTCCTTACATTAAGCAAGTGAATATTTCTTTGTCCAGAAAAAGGGAAACTGATTCTGCATTAAGATAGCTCTGTAAAAGGTGGGAAGCTCAGTATTTCTCTGTTCCTGTGACTGTACGCTTTTTGTACACGGTGAAACTAGTTCAGGAAGAGAGATGAAAAACTCAGTCTGGGATACTGCAAAACTTGCTGATTAGTCAGTCTTCTGAAATGCAGGAGCCAGTAGACGTCTCAGGCAGGTGGATCCAGGAGGAAGAAAGGAGCTGTCCCTTTGTGTCCAATGTTTTTATGACCTCTCAGAGCCTGACTACCCTGCAGACTGGCAAAGAGGTACTCACAACAGCTCTCGGCTGTGACATTCAGGCACAGAAGCTGTCTAGTTGTGGAAAAACATGAAGGTGTGTACTGGCTTCTCTGCTTTTTACTGCCTGTAGGTTTTGCTGAGCTGTGGGGCACACAGATGCTGCTGGGACCTGCTCTGTGGGTTTTGCCCACTTTGGTTGCTGTGAAGAGAAGCAGTTAAGAGCTGTTCCAGATTATTTTTGTTTTAGTGGGGTAGCCGAACCTGAATGATTCTTGCAAAACTTGCTGAAGAGCTGAAAAGTGTTTACTCTTAAGGACAGAAGTGTTTTTTTCTCACCTCTCATCAAAAAAGCTTTTGTCATAGGCATAGAAGTTATTTAGAGTAGTCTTAGTTATTATTATCCAAGTCTGGAAAAATCTGGTACAGAAGGGAAACAGCCAAAGGATGGCTTTCTTTACACGGACAAGCCTCTCATCAGGGAAGGAGGACTGTCATATGAAAGAACCTCGTCAGTTCAATTCATAGGGTATCATCTAGGGTTGTAGTCCAAGACATATAATGCATTTCAGAAGAGCTGCAGGAGCAGGTTCATACAGTGCAAAAGGAAAAGTTTACTTATTTATAACACGCTGGGAATCCTGACTAATGATCAGGATCAGTCTAATACTTGGCATCAACATTTGTGGTTAAATGGATTAATGCAATTGTCTAATTAGATAAAGCGTTATAGAATTCCCTTCAGATACACGATTGTTAATTAAGCTGAATAGTGTCATTTAATTTTCCCCACACAGCTACTTCCTGTAGCACTGTAGAACATTTCCACTGATACATGGTCATGCTTAATACCACTTGGAAATTTAATGGAAGAGCGTAGGGCAGGGAGCAGAAGTAAATGCTTCACATAGCTGAATCACCCTTATTACATGGCTAATTCTCTGACTGAATGAGTGAAATTGGTTCAGATTTCTTTAAATTCCAGTTGTGAACACATGATCTCTTTCTCTTTGTGAGAAAGATGTTGACTTGTGCCTTTGTGCTTTTCAGCCTGCAGGTGCACCTATAGCCTCTCTACAAGCATTTTAATAAAACAGTCAGTACAACAATCGGCTGAGCAATGTCCATATTGCACTGAGTCTGGCTGGGATGGAGTTAGCTTTCTTCACAGCAGCTCTTGTGGTGCTGTTCTTTGCATTTGTGGATAAAATAGTGTTGATAACACACCAATGTTTTTGCTATGGCTGAGCAATTCTTGCACAGCATCAAGGATTTCTCTCCAACCACCTGCATCCCCAAAGGCCAGTAGACTGGGGGTGGGTCAAAGGTTGGGAGGGAACATGGCTGGGACACCTGACCCAAACTGACCAAAGGGGTATTCTGAGTTTCTTTTCTGCTTTTGAGGTGGAAAAATATACAGTTAAAAAACCCTTGGATATTTCTGAATGAAGTCTTTTTGTCCCGACAATCCTTCAAAAGTTTTAAAGGCTCAGGCTGAAGAAAGAGTCACTCTTTTCCACCACTTTCTGAAGGCAGAGGTTTGGGGGATATCCCTCTAAAAGAAAGAGATTAGTTGGCTTTCTTAATGATTTTGCCCCAAAGCTGAGAATGAAGAAACTGTAACTGCCTGAATTTTTGTGTTATATTGGTAACAAAGATAAGAGTGTGGAGAGAAATTAGAAAAACAAAGATGCGACTGAATTAAGTTAGAAAAGCAGAAACTCAAAAAAAGCCTGAACAGTAGACATCTATCTAAATTTTTAGAAGTCTTTTCAGCTAGAAATCAGGAATACCTCCTTGGTATTTCTATATTCTTTAAAAAGACAGTCATTAAACTAATTTTAAATTTAAAGAATCTTCTCATCAGAAAAGTCTTATTTTATGTTAACTTTTGTATTCACGTTTAAAACATACGGAATAGGGAAAAGCAAATATTCAATGGCTCAGACCTCCTTCAGCAACTAATACATGGAAAACTTCAGTGAAAATGTCATTTATAGATGTATTTGGAGGCAAAGGAAAGACATGTCTTAAAGACTGTACTTTTTTTCATCAGAACATCACTTTTAGCTGTAAATTAAATCTGTAACCAGAATTACCTTTCTGCAGATAGCAATTTTCCATGCAAATATGACTAGATCCAGAAATTTGCTTATGATAAGTAGAGGTGATATTTTCCTTTCTGTATTTCTCTCCTACCAAATGCAATTTCTTCTCTCAGATACAGAACAACTTTTCTAAATTGTACTTTTTAAAACAGAGGAGGATAATTTGAGAATAATCCAATAAGTATTTCTGCTGAGTTTTCTGGGGTCAAAAAACAAAAATATTTCCAAATAGCACATTACTCTTACAGGAATGAAAAGTTTGACCAAGATACAGAAACAAATGGAAGAGAAATAACACAATCTGATACTGTTCTCTACCAGACTTCAACTTGTAGGTAGTTATAATTGCAGCTTTAAATAACAAAAGGAGAAATAAGCCTGTATTCTTCAGCATCCAGCATCTCATTATCCTAGCTGTACACCCATCTGTTTTAAAAAAACATGTTGCAAAGCACCTACACAAGAACTATAGGGAAAAGGAATAGAAACATAAAATAGGAAAAGGCAAGTCTTCGGGGCACAAGAGTCTTTTAACTGTGCCTCAACTTGTTTCAGGCTCTGAATCAAAGTACAACATTTTGTAGTATAGCCATGAATAAATAAGTTATTTTATCTGATCAATCAATTTAAAATTGTTTCACATCCTGCAACTTGTAAGCACTTTTACTTATTGTTTAGTTTGCATGTCCCATGATTTTTAAAAGTTGACTTTTGTTCCCTGCAGGTAAAGCATACCAAACAGTAGGCAGAAATACCCATTGCCCTGCAGCTAATAAAAGTCAAAGTATGTTCTAATTAAGAAGTTAGGATGACTCATAATACAATGCACAGTATTCCTAAATGATAGGATTAAATGTGGATAAGGTTTTCAGAGCAAGATCTATGCAGAGATTTTAGCCCTAGAGGAGAACTCTATGATTTACCAAATGGATTTGCACCATTTACAGTCTGGTTAGAACTCTTCTCACTAACTATTGGAGATGTAGTATGTTCTTTCTTATAAGCACTTCAAAACTTTCAGTAGCTTTTGTTAACTACCATTTTAAGACAACACCCTTTGCTTTACAGTTAAATTTCAGCTGTGTTTTGCTGAAGTCCAAGGGAGAATAAAATTAGAGAGTGAAACAAGGACATGGCACAGAAGCATTAAAAAATTCTTTTTCCCATGCTTAAAATTCAGAAGGGACTTGAGGAGGAAGACCACTTTATTTTGCTTTCAGCAGGTTGCTCAAATTTAGTTCAATCCAAAATGAAATTCTAAGATGGATGGAAGAAACCAAGATTTGTTTTCCTATTATAGCCATTATTCATTTATAGGAAACGAGGTTTAGAAATCACAAATTAAAATCAGATTGGTCCAGTATACTAATTCACAAATAGTTTAATTCAATGTCAAATTAACCAAACATCTATCTATGCTTAGAAGAAAAAGTGAAAATTTGAGGGGGGTTGTATTAGAACAAAAAAATTTAAATCTAGTTGTTAACACAAGTATGCTTTTCAACACAATGCTAAAAAGTACCACAAAGGGGAAAACAACCAGTATTTATGTCTGCTGGTGAGAATACCACCACTTTCTTCATCTCATATTATCTTGAAAAATTCTATTTGACTTTGGGGACCTTTTTGGAGACACAAGACTTCCTTAAGATTTTTGGCAGAAGACAGGTCAGAGGATAAAAATAAAGAAGCATCTGAGCAAACTAATCCTAATAAAGCTGAAGTCAGTGTACTTTTTGAGAGATGATAGTGCAATCATTTGGCAAGTAATGGGGAAAGCATCTGATGGAGTTCATGACCACTACAATTAACAAGTATATTTGATTCCTCTTCACAAGCCTGAAACAGTCTCTAGTGGTAGCAGTAGATGGATGCTAGCACCATAAATGATGAAAAACACAAGGTATAGCAAAACTTCTTTGAGCATTTAAATTTATATTTACATTTTTATATTATTTATAGGAACTTATTTCGATCATGTTAGGCTTCAGGCTCCTTTATGGGCTCAGATGAGCAGCTGGAAAATAGAAGTTCTGTTCTCAGCTCTGTCTGACCCGGAGATGTCTTTCAACTCACTGCATCAATATTCCTCTTCCTGATTTACTTTGGATTGCCAGCTCCCTGAGACAAGGACGGTCTTTGATTTCTGTGCATGTAAACAGTTCCTAGCACAGAGCAGTTTCAGGCTCAGCTAAAGTCTTTAGGGTTATGTTATGTATTTGCAGGTGTGTCTGTAACCAAAAAACTTAATTCAATTTCTAATGAGTCTCATCAGTTTTACAAACTTGCAAGTCCTCCTAATTTCCACTAGTTGTTGGCCATTTTGTTGATTGCTCTCCCACATCTTGGTTAGGAATTTTGAAGTGGCAAACCACCCTTTTCACATTCTCCCTGAAAACATAAGCAGTATAACAACTCTTCCTTTTTCTCCAGAAATTCAAATGTTGCGTGCAGCTGGATATAAATCTCAAATACTCTACATTGTCTGGAGAAAAAGATGGCAAGGCAAAAGTCCAGTCTCAGGTAAATGTTACAGAATTGTGGGTAAGCATTAGCAGGTATGACAGATTTATAGAGATGTACTTGATGGGTACTTCAGGTAAATACAAAATCATGTAGACCGTGTTGAAATGTCTGGGAATTGTTTCAGGTAATATCTGTGTTCAAGCCATCTTTGATGAAAAATGTAAAGTAAACACCACACTAAGTATTTTTTAATCATAAGCAGAGCAAAAGCTCCTATAAAGACTTAAACAGAAAGGACAACAGAAGGCCTTATAATTATCACAACTTTTTTTGCTGTTAACACATCACTCAATCTGCCAGTGAAACTTTAGAAGCCAGGGACCTTATAACGTGGAGAAGGAACATTGCTAGTCTGTGATCCAGTGTTCCTACACCTGTGGCTTTGGAAAAAAAAACCAAACCAAAACAAAAAAATAGATTAACTTGCAATGGGACAGCTATATTTCATGAGCAGTGTAAAAGGCAAGCCTTGAAAGATTAAGGCTTTGAAAAAATCTCATGAGAATTGGCAGTGCTGTGAAACCAGTATCATGTTATTGCTTTCTCACTTTTTCCCACTTCCTCTCAGACTTCATTCAGGTTTGGATGTTTAGTGTACTGAGAAGTATACAATGACCTGGAAGAAATGGTCCAGCTACAGATCATTGTGCAGAACATGTGCTGGCAGAGGCAGGTAAATTCCCTTTTCCCTGAAACTCCTGGGAAGAAAAGAAAAGGAACAAAAAAAAAGAGCTATACGGGGAAATTTCAAGGGAAGTGAGATGGAGGAGTTTGGTAATGTATCCCACCACAGCACTGAGCAGGAAGACACGCCAATGTAACAAGGCTTCTATACAAAAAGTCAGAGGGATCCTGTTCCATGAACTCTCTTTCCAAACGTGAAAAAGCTGTCTCATTCTGATAAAGGAAGTAGAAAGGGAGAGCAGAGAAAGGAGCATTTTTCAGCCACATAGTATAGGTGAATTGTACACAAGCATTGATGTACCACGTGCAAGTCTGCTGCCAAATCTCATGACCAAAGACGGGCCTGGAAGTCAGTTAAAAGACTTTTTACTAATCCTGCTACTGATGGTACTGCTGTTGCCACTATTGAATAAGCCAAACTGAGAGAACATTATGAGAAAACATAGAAGTAGTTATTTGTGGTTGAAAGTGAGAAGAAAAAACGCCATCCAAAATCTTAAGTAGCTCTCACTTAGTCTTGGAGGATCTTGGTACAGAGGGCTCACTACAGAGGCACAGTTAGCTCATGAAACTAAGTACAACCTTCTTAAAAGCCCAGAAGTTGGATGCGGTTTGAAATTTGTGAGAGAAAATTCGCATACAGAGGAAAACCAAACTAGCTTGAAAAAGTTTTTAATGAATAACAAACAGCTATACTAGTTACAAACATGATGTGTGGCAAATAATATTGCTTGTATATAATATTCCCTAATCTCATAAATTCAACACAAGCCTAATCACCCACTGTTATGTGGCCTGTGAGCTTTTTAGGCAAACAACATTAAAAATTGTTGTTTGTCTCAGAATCACTTGATATGCAGAGGACAGACGGTTTTTCTCAGAGTAACCAGAAGGATTTATTTAACCAATATTTCACCATTAGTACCTGTACTAATATACGCAAGCCACTTTAACTTCTGCCAATTTAGGGAACAAAAAATTGAAAAAGTTAGTTTTGTTCCACATAGCATGTACAGAGTCCTCAAAGAAGTATGAAGCTTCTTGATCTACTATATATTAGAGTTGACCTCAGCCCAAGTATCCAATTCAGCATTCAGGAGAAAATAAGTTAGATACTAAGATCAATTTCTATTCCCTTCCTTGAATTCTGTGAATTTAATAACTGAGGGTTGAACGCAAAGAAGCATCACAGCTTGAATGCATCAAGGCTTTCTGACACTTCCCAAACCCAAGTCATATTAAGCTATTTCAATTATTTTCAATCCCAACAATAGTAATTATTTTTAATAATATGATTAATAATTTACAAAAAAAAATTTCTATGCACTCCTTCTAGATATAAAGGCTAGATTCACTCCCCACAACTAACTGATTAACCGTGCACAATTTAATTTCATTTGTATGGACAGATACACTAGACTTGATGAGAAAGTCCAGTGTCACACAAAAATTTGAATAGACCTACATTAATCCGCAATAGGTTTAAAATGCCTGGCAGTAAAGCATATAGGTAACCAAATGCTACAAAAAGTATTTAGCTCACACAATAATTGTTTAGCACATGTCTCAGATAAGGAATTTAACTTGGCATTCAACTGATAATTTCACAGAAAACCCATACCATCTTTTTTCCACCAGCCACTCATTGTTTTGGGGTCTTGGCTTATTTATTTATATATTTATAAATCTTTATAACAAAAACATTCAAAAGCTTCTTTTTCCTGACTGTTTACTTCGTGCCCACTAGAAAAAATCAACACAGGCTCATGGGTGGGCTCTGTAGACAATATCATATGCAGAGGCAAAGCCACTTATTTACAGAAATGTAAAGCATTTAAGGGTTTCAAGTTGTTTGGGCTGGGGTATGACATAACAGTAATATGACACATTGAAACTCACTAGAGAATTAGACAAGCTAAGAGATAATTAGGAATAGCCACTATAAACTGTTCAGTTGTGTCTTAGCAGTACATCTGTAATTAGGTAACCCAAGAAGATAGAAAGCTACCTTTTCAAATCTGTGCCATAATTTTTTAATAGTTTGGAACATGTTGTCAAGCTGTCTGTCTTGGAGAAATTTCTTGCCATGCAACTTGAGAATGAACGCACCCATTAGGAAATACAGATTTGTAATCTGAAAAATGTACACTTGCTTTTCAATGCTTAGAAGCCAAAGCCAACATGTAGAAAACAGTTGTTTAAACCGATTCCAAAATGCACATTTATATATTTTGACAAGCAACTTGTGAAATAAGTCAAAAAACCTACACCACCTCTGTATCACTGCTTAAAAATCTAAAAAGAAAAAGTTTTGCCTTTCAGTGACAGCCACAGGTAGCCTTAGCTATCATAGAAAAACAGTTCTGACTCTGTTAAGCCGGAAAATGAAGAAAAACTCATTTGCAATTTTTGTCTGCCACAGAACTCCTTTCAGCAACTGGATTGGTGGCTGAAGTACATGTGGGTGGTAGGAAAACCAGTGAACTTGTGTGTGACCAAAGCCAAAGGCAATGGTACTCCACAAAAAGGAACTACCACATCCTTGGGGTTTCAGTAGCAGACAGAGTTGCTCAACTGCTGCATTATATCACAGGCTGTTGATTCATTATTTGTTCAGAAAGAACATTCCCATCATCACCATATGCTAGGTGGATAAGCTTGAAGACAGACATACCAAAAAAAGTCATATGAAATAACCAGTTTTCATGGAAACTGACATATTTTTAAGCAGGACTTTGAATATAATGCAATAAAATATTAAGCACAGCATGTGGTGTTCAAACTATGACAATACTTTTTCTTCTTACTTGGAGTTGGATTTCAAACTGAGTCCTGCAATGTATCGCAATCTGTTTCAATAGTTCCATTTTAAGCACTGCCATCAGTTGGATATGACCTTCCCACAAACAACCTGCAAATTATTTATAGTGCTATAAAATTAAATATATAAAATACATCAACCTTGAGAAGTGTCTGAAAGTATTACTTGCATGCCATTTTATTTCTTCACCATGTAAGTTAATGTAGTAATCAAGACTCTTGCCAACTCATTAGAAAATTGGATAGGTCAGCTGATAGTTTATCAGCTATGTATTGGTGAATAATATAAGCACATAGTTATGGATGTGTTCCAGATAGAGCCTACAATAACACCTGCAAAAATACTATGAACAAATATTCAATACTATGTAGAAGGGGACAAAGAAAACAAAGCTGAAACAAAGCCAGAAGGACAAGATAACCTATCTAAATAAAATCAATGTTAGCAAAATAAATCAAAGAAAGAGAAAAGAAAGGAAAAGGAGAAATATTCTCTAAAGTTTGCAAAACTCACATTATGCAGTAAAAAGAGGAAGAAAATGTGGCCAAAAGAACAAACAATTAATGAACTTTTAGAAATTACAACTAAATTCTGAAGTTATTCAATAATAGGGTTGGTTGGTTGTTTTTTCGGATAAATTACATTCAGAGAAGTTTGGAAAAATTCATCTGAAGGACAGAAGTAGGAATTGAGGTGCTCCTTATAAAACTGAACAGAAACCAGTGCTTAAGATGGACATAATGTTAATGACTGGAAGACATGGGAAAACACATTAAGAGCCTGAGCTAATACATCCTGATGGAAGAAGGAACTCAGATGAACACCAGTTAAACAAAAAAGGAGTGTGCTTTTAAGAAACATTGATTTATCTTCACTTCCTAAGGCCTTTACATAAGTCCTCTCCGTGCACATAAAGACCAATCTTGCCAGTTTGGATTTTAAGAGTCATGTTTGGTGGTGTTTGGTTTGGTGAGTCAGCTGATAACTGATCTGCTAGAACAGGGAGAAATGGGATGTTCCTGAAAAAAGATACATTTGGGTGGATTCACAGGAAATTTTCCTTTGTTAAGGGTTCTTTTCTGAAATGAAAGAAAGGTAATGCTGGAGGAGGGAGATAGTTGTTGCATATAAATACACAGCAAAATAACCACATAAAATTTAGACTTACTAAATTCAGTAAAGTTGTAAGAAATAACACATTAAACTACCGCTGTAGATTCAGCTGATGTTAGCAGAGCTGTATTAGGAAGAAATTTGGCCTAGCATGTTTAATATGTAAAGGACACAAACAGGATAAATCAAAAATGGGGGCAATATTCCTGGAAGAGACATTATTTTATCCCTCAAATTAATGTGAAATACTTTCTACACTCAACCCAAGCTCTTATTTCATTTCAGCCAGATGCAGGATTCCTTTTTTTCTTATATCATTGTTAAATTCCACTGTAAGAGACACCTTGCAAGAATAGTTCATGTAATTGGTTTATGACATCCATTTAGAATCATATATCTTGCAAATGATGCAAAGCAGAAATCCTTGAATGGTTCATATCATCTTTTACTACCTATAAGTAAACCAAATATTTCATCGCTGTATTTTTATTCACACAGACAAAACTTAAGGAATGAAAATTTACTTCTACAGACAATGACACAAACAGAGGCCACAATCCAATGTAATTTTGCTAATGAGAAATTTGGTGTATTGTGTCTTTCGTTAACAAGGATAATATTCAAACTACCTCTGTTTACCGTGTAGATTCCAGCTGATTACATCACAAGCTAAATCAAATGGAATTGTTTTTGAAGAACAGATGGAAAAATAATAGTCAAAACAACTATGGAGAAATAATTAAAAGTTGAAGAATGGTGATTAAGATGCTTATGGGGAAGATGCTATTTCTAGATGTCATCCAGAGGTTGCAAAAGGGATTTTCCAATTCCACGATCCAAAAAAAAAGAAAAAAAGTGTTTCTTCAGAAAAGAACTGAGATGGCAGGAGAAAAAGGTTCAATGAGTGTCTAGTACTCTAGATGAAACAGCAGTGAGCTATTTGGGATGAAACCTGGTAGCTAGGCTCAGTCTTGGTATATTATGATACTTCTGGGTAAGACCCAACTGTATATACTTTTAATTACTTTCTCCTCCATTTATCATGCATCTGGGGGCAAAAAAAATGTTTAAGGCATTTCATACGAGCTAGTCTTGAATGTCCTGTACAAGTAAAACATAAATCAGCCTGTCTAAGAGTACTCACGCAAAAAGAAGACTGCAAGGGCAAATGCAGGAGAAAAAAGGTATCTGGATATCTTTATTGTAGAGGGAAAAAAAAAGTTTAAATCTGAATAAATAAATATGTAGAATACCTTTGCTGCAGATAATGTCATAGTCCCATTCCAACAAAAAAAGTGTTACAACACAGTGTTATGACACTGTGTTATTTTACAAGAGTTAAGCAGATCATTTCTGTGCACTTGTAAATGGTCTTTTTCAAGAATTACAAATTTATAGATGATGCAGAATGTGAAAGTTCTGGGACACTCTACTTTGGCCTGCTAAATTAAAGGAACCTCTAGATCTCAAGCCAGTTAGAGCCGTTCCTGTTATCTTCAAGCAATTCTTCTGGAAAATCTGTTCCTAAATGAAGGGCCACAGTATAGCTGCATGGCCAATGTATTTGTGCTAGAGTTAATCTTGCCAGCTGGCTCCACTGGAATCACTGTTCTCTCAGGCTCTGAAAATGGAAAATTCACTACTAGTGAGGAGTTACCATAGGAGAGATTGCTCTTGTTCTTTTCACAGAGAATAAGATAGGGCACAAAGAAAAGAGCTGCTAACATTTTTGGTGTGGTCTTTCCATACAAGGTCATATATTGGATATGTAGAATACTTGCCACCTTTTTCTTCACTTATCCTGCAATTATTCCAGTCCATAAAAACAGGTGGATCTGTGAAGTTCTCATCTTGCAGTTTCTTCACAAAAGCACATTGAGGGAGTGATTCTTATTTCTACAGGCCGAGGACACAATCGCACAAGCATGTGTGTGTTCCCCAAGACTGAGGATTCAAGTTCCATCAAGACTCCTTTATCTGGCCTGCCTTCTGAGCTGCAGGTTGCAAATGTAATAACATTCTCTGCTGGCTTTTAAATTCATTACTGAAGGGTGTGATTTCATGCATTAGTATGTTCACACTCCTTTATTACCAGCCTAATCATTAGGCACATTTACACAGTATTCATTGCTCCTTACCCAGGTATTCCTTCAGGGCATTGACCACCTTTTGGAATTTCATCATTTCTGCTTAAGTTCCACATAAATCAGCCAGAAAAATATCAAGGAATTTCCCATATCCATTGCTTAAGCCATTTAAAACTAGGCTGGGTAAAACATTTGACAGTATGCTGCATAAAGCACTAAAGAATTTAATTTCCTGCTGCGGAAGTGGGATTGATAAGATAATCTAATGTAGCATCTCCCTGTCCAATATCCAGTTTCTTGATCACTAGTGCTTTAAAGAAAATCATTCCTTAAGGCAGCTGCTTCTCAGCATTGCTCGATTTTTTCTTTTCTTTTTTTTTTCTTTTTAACATTAAGACTATTCATTTCTCAGTTTGATGGCACATTTTTAAAATACTTCTATTAACAGCAGTCTTTCTTACTGCATCTATCTTCATTAATCTCCATTATTATCCAGTTATATGTCTTTAAAGCACTCAGCTCTTCTGCAGCTCAGAGGGCAATTCACACCATATATCATTTCACAGTTATGACATTGCATTTCTCAAGAGAGGAGGAAAGGGAAAAAGATTTCTGCAGTGAGATTTTCACTTGTAGCCCTTCCTGAATATGCAACAGCAACCAGCAGACAGTAAATCCAGTATCTGGGAGCCAAACTTCTTTGCACGGACTGTATTCACCAGTGCATAGTTTTTTATATAAAACAAACAAAAAACCCCAACGAAGATAATAAAATTACAGTTGAAAACAAAACCAGTGTCATATAATCTTTTAAAAAGATACCTGATGTTAAATGGACTTGTCATTTTATAGTTTTGAAACTCTGAAAAAATTATCATTTTCTTTTCTTTTAAAGATTACTCTAAAACTTTTTTCAAGCATGGTTCTGCAACCCCCAAACTTGCTTTTGCATTGAATCTTTAATGTTAAATATCTTCCATCATTTTATGTATAACACTACTCATTAGGAAAAATGCATATACTGTTGATAAAGTTGTAAAGACAATATCTTTTAGACAAGAGAAACTGTACTTTTTAGCCTTGTGACATGTTTTGCATTTTCTGAAAAAGCCTATTGAACATTGCAGATGGCAATAGATAGGTGTTATTGTTCAAGAAATTATGCACTTGAATTGATATTTCAATCATGAATGTTGTGCTGTTCACTCTCTTCTTTATAAAATCACCTGACAAATTATTGTAATAAACACTGTGAACAACATGAACCAGGTTGATTTTATTGCATTGTTTATCCTAAAGACGACACGTGGAAAAACAACCATAGTTACTCAGAACTGGATCAACATAATCTCATGTTTGCAAGATGACTTTAGAGGTTGAAATAAGTCTTCAGGAATTTTTTCTGCTTTCTGATTTCTGCTCTTTCCATTAAGCCAAGAATTTCCACTGTAAATACAGAATCTGTGTGCTGGGCTGATATATAGTGTTGATCATGCTATTTTCGTCCTCATCACAAGGCAAATCAGCCATCAGATCTAGGGTTAAGCTTTATGATGACGTGGGGTATTTGACACACATGTTCCTCACCTGACTGTGATACAGAGGAGGATAAAGGAAATAGGCAAATGGCAGCACAATAATGGACAAGGAATAACAAGGAATAGAATTGTACCAATACGGGTGGGAGCAGAAGTCACACGATCACATAAGACTGTGGCCTGGATGTGGAAGGAGGAAACAAGCACTTGAGCAAGGATCCCAGGCAGCACAATAGAGAGGATATAATTTCTGATGTACAAAAACCCAGACTTTTAAGGGTGGAGGAATCCCTAAAATTGGAGGTTCCCACCCTGGGGACCTGCAACTATAACTAGAGTATAGCTGCTGAAAAGTATTATACATGCTGCAAAGACAAGAACAAAAGCAAAGGTGTATACACAATATAACAATGATATCCAACTGCCTTCTCCCACTTTCAGGTCACTGTCATCTACAAATCTTATCCTGGAACACTTCCTTTTGCTAAAATTCGTTCAAATTCATTAAAATTGTTTACCCATAACATCACTTGGTCATGATAACCTGTAAAAGAATAAGAAGGGACATAGTGTCTTAAAAAAGACATTAGCTCAGATCAAAACGTTCTCAGGTAGGGACAATCAGGGATTGGTTTTGGATACGGAGTTCTGCAGTGTTACTGGAGGAACTGATATTGATAGGAATCATGTCACTATGGGAAGGTATCTAATTGTTTACCCATAACATCACTTGGTCATGATAACCTGTAAAAGAATAAGAAGGGACATAGTGTCTTAAAAAAGACATTAGCTCAGATCAAAACGTTCTCAGGTAGGGACAATCAGGGATTGGTTTTGGATACGGAGTTCTGCAGTGTTACTGGAGGAACTGATATTGATAGGAATCATGTCACTATGGGAAGATATCTTTCCAAACATGGATAGTTACTAACAACAGGATACTGAGATTTCTGGATGCAGTAGCTCAGAGAGTTCTTGACCAATGAGTCACTAAACCTGTAAGAGGAAGTGCTATTTTAAATCTGGGAATTTAGGTAGAGAAATTATAGAACTTGTCATAGAAAATAATCTCATTAAAAAATAGATGTGTGCCCTTCCCATTAGGCTTTGTAAAGAAAATTTGAATAGGTTCTTCACCCTATAGCTAATAAATATAGCATTGTGAGTAAATTCAGTGAAATAGACAAGGTAAAAAAAAAAAAGAAATTTCTGCAGTGAGGAGGGAATTGAGGTGAGAGAATGTCTATATATACAGCTGGGAAATCACGTAAAGATTTTTTTCTCCCATAAAGAAAGCTGATATAGAATATGAGGACAAAGTTAAAACTGGAAACAGGACTCATGACATGAAAAGGAAAGCAACCATGTAAGGAAGAAGTCAGTAGTTTAAGCCACTCAAGTCAGAAGGCAGAAAGCTATCCATCCATTCCACAACATCAAGAAGTTTAAAAAATAGACAAAAAAAGTCTGGCAGGGTAGTTTTATCAGATTTCTTTTGTAAGATAAATGTAAAACACAACATAAGCAAAGTTGGAAATAACATTTCTAACTATGAAAACAACGAGGTTTTGGAATAACCTTGCACTAAAAGCAGCAGAGCAAACAACTTAAATAGAATTTTGATGAGTCGTGAGAGGTTTATAAACTGAATTACAGGATGATGTTTCCTGCCACAGGGGGTATATTCCATTCATATATTTCTTTTTGTCTTTCCCCCTTGTTATCTTCATGCACTAAATTTGAAGATAGTTTGCTCAAAAGGAAGTTAAAGGTACTTTTGATGTGCAAAAGCCTCACAGAAGATTATATTCAAAAGTCCTTAACTTTACTTGGGTCCTATACAGAGTTTTCAGAGATGAACTGTAGGATCGGCATTTAGGAAGTAAAATTTAACACAGAAATGGTTGAAAAAAACAGATGTGGAAACTGGCAAGACTTGGTTAACACAGATCCCACTTTATTTACATCCCACAGAACTAGACGATCTCTTAAGAAGGGAAAAAGAAGAAATAGCAGACAAAGAGAGTCCAGGCGTATCCAGAGGAAAAAAAAGGATAAAATAATTTGAAATTTTTAAGAAGGACTTAAGAACTGGGGTAAGAGAAGGAAGAAGAAATGATTGCTAGAGAGGTAAATAATAATAAAATGCTTGTTTTTCTTTACTGTTTATTTATTTCAACCTGTTTCTAACTAATATCAATATAAAAAAATCAAGAGGGGATAATTTCTATCTGTATTCATAATACTTTAGTATTATTATTCATGTAATGATTAGGAACAATATGTTCATAACCATACATTTATACAGAATTTCACAAGAAAGTAAGATAGCTTTTATTTTCTGCAGAACTCAGGTAAAAGTCAAGGACAAATTCCTCTTCCTCAAACATATCTTTAACTGGAATGATGTCAACCTGATGGTGGTCTGTAACCTTTAGCAGCCAGTGGGCAATGTATTTTACTGTAGGCCTAAATGAGGACAGTATCAGAAGTACTTCTTGTTATCATAAGCAATGTCTTTCAGCTCCAATAATATCAAAGACCCACAAGCTGCTTAACTGCATCTATAAAAATTACAACAAAAAGAAACAAAAGATTGCCCATAAATATTATTGCTAATGGTAATCTTCTCATTTTTAGTTGGTTAATGAGGGCAAAAAATATTACAGGTGGCTAATCTTTACTGATATATGAGGTCATTTTCCATTGCAGATCTTAATCCAACTTTTAAAAAAGACTCTTTTTTTTTCTTTTTTAAATAATTGGGATACTGTAGAATCCAAAATGGTAAGTTCCAGGACACCTATTCATTGCTTAATGTAACAGACATGTGCTTTTGGAACTTTTTTTAAATTTGGAATTTGCTTCACTAAGCCACTTAGTACGTTCTAACTCCATATTATTATCTCTTCTGTAGCTGAAAGCTAAGTACACTTAAAATTTATCTGAAAACACAGATTATGGATAGATAATTGTAATATTTATCTTTATATTAAATTTGTGTCTAGCAGTATAAACACATATTTACTGCTATATAAATTTATGTCTGTATAGAGATACTTAAAATCAACAAATATAAATGTGCTTATTTATATCTACCATTTACCCTCAGACAAAGACCTCAATACCAGAAGTAAAACCAGAAATCTTAGCCTTATTTTTCACAACAAATTTTAAAGCAAATCCAAGTAAAAAAGGAAACAAAAAAACACAAATAACATCACCATTGGGGCCTAAACAAAGAAACAGAAATGAAAAAGAAAGTCCAGTTTCTGTAGAGAAAACAGCAATGCAGGGGAGGGTCACATTTGTTAATTAGCTGTTCAATGATCCATTAATATAACAAGACACATATTTAGTGTTGATGATACTGTAATGTTTCCTGGGCTTATGCATATTCATGATAAAATATCTCTTTATCTAAACCATTTGCTCCCTGATTCTGGAGTCTGTTCTTTATATGTATTTGTCATTTCCGCATGCAATAGGTGTTAGCATTTCTACCAGTAAGTTAGTATGGAACCACCTCCAGTGATTCCTTTTGTTTATACTGCAACTCTCCTAAAATACTAATATCCTGAAGTCTTCAGTTTGTAGCTGCTGATGAACACAGAATGACAGCCTTTGAGACTGAATAAATTCATGATGCAATCTTGTGATTTTAAGCAATTTATAACTAGACAATTAATTATCTGTTATTCCTGCCTATACTTTCATACCTGTTCCTATGGGACCTTCTGTGGACAGCAAAAATATGTTCACGTGACTATCTTGGACAGTTATTTACATTCCAAAACTATTTTGCTTAAACAGCATATATTCTTAAGGGCATGGCTGCCATCCAGGGGGACCTTGACAGAAATTTGCCAACCAGAACGTCTTCCCCAGGAAGGCAGAACCCTGCAGGGTGCAGGCTGGGGCCAGCGGGGCCAGGGAGTAGCTCCGGGGGATGGCCCTGGCGGGCAGTGAGCTAAGCAGGGGCCACCCGTGTACCTGGGCAGCAACGAGGGACAGCATTGCCTTGGGATGTGAGCACAAGACAGCCCCAAGAGCCAGGGAAGGCATTGTCCCCTCTACACTGTGTTCATCAGACCACATCAGGAATATCACCCTGAGTGCAGGAAAGACATCAACAAACTGGCTGGAGACGAGAGGAAGCCACCAAGGTAGTGGGGCTGGAGCCCTTGCCCTGCGAGGAGAGTCTGTGGGACCAGGGCTGGTTCAGCTGGGAGGAGGGGTGGCTTCAGGGGCACCCAACAGCATCCCCGGCACTGACAGGAGGGGATGAAGGAGAGAGATGCAGCTGGGCTCTTCACAACAGTGCATGGAGGGAGGGCGAGAGGCAGCAGCACAAGCTGAAACAGGAGAGGCTCAAGCTGGAGATAAGGAGAACCCTGTTCCCCAGGAGGACAGCCCAGTGGTGGAGCTGGGGCCCAGGGAAGTTGGGATGTCTCCTGCCTGCGGAGTTTCACGCCCTGACTGTGTGAAGCCCTGAGCAGCCTGGTTTGACCCCCTGGCTAAGCCTGCTCTGAGCCGGGCTGGGACTGGAGACCTCCCCAGGTCCCGGTCAGCCTGTGCAAGTACATGGGTCTGTGATTCTTGTTGAGAACAAACAGTAATTAGGTTTGCTTTGGGTTGGTTTATAGCACCTGGAATTAGAGTGATCTTGCCTCTCTGTATCTTTCCTGAGGTACCTGTCCACTTTCCTCATGCAGCAGAATTTGCCTTGATGCAAGCATCTGCCCCAAATCCTCACACGCTCACCTGTTTTTTTTGTAGTATCAGACTCACTGCCTCTTTCCGCTCAATCCTTAATGCCTTTCCATTCATCAGTTCATCAGTTCAGTCAATTCATGCCTTGTTTGTTATCTCCTGTTACAAAAAACATTGCCTGTTCCCTACACCTTCTCAATCTCCTATCTCTTTTATTTCCCATGACTACCTAATTTCCTAGTGCCCATATATCATCACAAAGACTGAGAAAAACGTAGAAAATGAAGACCCAGAAGATGCTACCAAAGAGACCTGAACATGAAGTCAATTCCTAAGATATCATTATTCATATCTACACCACCAAGTGAATGCAAATTGAGCAACTATGCACTACCATAAAGTTAATTTTACACTCATGAAACGGTCTATAAGGATTTAACCACACAGTTTTCCCTCTGCTATAAATTGTGCAAAGTCAGTGGAGCTTGCTAAAGTGATTTTTCTTCTATTCTGTATGCCAAGGCTGACACAAAGGATATCGTACAAAATAATTTTGGTAACATTATTTTGCATAGTTTCTCATGGACATTTAAGCACAGAGAGACACTGAAGGAAACTAAATGGCTGCATATGATAATAGTGGGAATTTCCAGCAGTATGTTGAAATGTGGATTTGGTTACATACAACACCAAGCAAGCACATTTGTTAACACAATTAAAACTTTTTTTTGGAAAAAAAGAAGTAAATGTCTTCATAAGTCAACGAAGACATATTCCTATACTGTAAATTAATAATTTTTGTGAAAGCAGCAATTTAAATTAAAATGCAGCTCTGTTTCCTGAAGTTCAAAAAAGCCTATGCTGTGCACTAAGCTTAGCAGACTAGTTCAGAAACAAGGGGATGGAACAAATACCTAACCAATATACAGTATTTTGTCTTTACAATTTCTCCTTCTCCCTCCCTTCATTGTTCCTTTTCAAACAATTTCATCAAAGCAGACCACTAATTCATCTTGTCGGATGTTGAAACCACGAAAAGCAAGTGGTTTTGAATTAATCATTAAAAATTCACTCAATATTACTGACAATACTGTACCTAAGTTCTATTTTGGATATCAGGCTTCCAACAAATCCACCTATGGGGTGGTTGTGTGGGGGGGTGGGGGGGGGGGGGGGGAGGGGAATGGAGAAATAAAAAGCTCATAGAGCTGCTTCTGGAATAAATCACTCCCATATTTTCTTCTCTGTAGGTTAAAACCAAAGAGAGAAAAATTCATACACACATATTTCAAACTCTGTGGATCCAATTTCACTATACACCAACCACTGTAGTTTCTAAATAGACACAGAGTATCCAATATACCTTGCAGGTCCTTAGGCACATTTCTTAATATATTTAAAAAATAATCTATTTGATTGTTTTAGATTCATATATGAAAGCTAGAGTGCTTCATCAAGATTAATGTAAAAAGGTGAAAAATCTTTCTACAACCTATTTTATCACAATTCTGGTATAAAACATGGAGAACTGAAGGCAAAAAAAAATTATCTCTGATGAAGATAACACAACTGGTCTGCAATGCATGCAGGAATAAAAGTCACATCATACCTTTCTTGCAACACAAAAATGCAACAGAATTTTTTTCCACAGGATGGGAAAGAAGTAAAAATTCTCATCATGTAGAAGATTGCACCTAGAATTTTCAGTGGCAAGTGAAGGAACTGGCTCTGAGTACTTAGACCACATTAAATCCATCTTTTGCTCCCCATAAATTCTCAGTAAAATTCTTGGTCCAGGTCTTAGTCCAGAAACTGCACGATGGGTAAGGTATATAGTGTCTGAAAACTGAATGCAGTACACAGGGAGTGGTCAACAGATTTATTTCGGTGATCCATTACAGCATAGGGAAAACTCACCTCTGCATAAAAAGAACTTTCTTAAGGGTGAGTATTATACTGAAAAATGAATTCCTGGATGGATGATACCCCACCCTTCCTTCTTGTTCAAACCTCACTATCTTCTGGTCCTAATGCAGATTCATTCCTATCTTCATCACAAATAGGAGTGATAATAAATACCTACCATAGTACATTCATATTCAAAAAAGAAGATTGTTCCAGTGCCCACACTATTCCACCTGAGGAAGAGGGAAGAACAAATATAGTTGCTACTGAAGGAGATCAGGTAAGAATGACAGAGAGCAAAAACCTACATGGAACAGAAATAAGCTTCCCATTCAAATAGTAATCTCTCTGTAGAATGATAAGTAACTAATGCTTTTTGGATAAGACATTGTAGGCATAAAAGGTTGTACAAGGTGATGCAAAAATTGAATACATTTATTTTGAAAGCACACTCCAGCAACAGTCTCTGTGTAGCAGAAAAAGTGTTACAGTGGATTGTTATTATTACAGTGGATTGTCATTTCAAGGCTAGATATTATATGTCCTATACCTTGTAGCAGAATTTTTCTGATAAACCCACTGATTAGACTCTACCAATAATCTTTTGCTACTTGCTTTCCCAAAAGTCTGCAAAAAAATCTGGTATGATCAGACTGACAAACATCTTGTTAAAAGGCATAATGGAGTACAGCCAAGATATTTGGATACAGGCCTACACTACTAGTCTGAAAGCTACAAGTAAGGAAGAGAAGACATGGAAAGCATACAAGAATAAAACTGAAGCTGACTTGAATGTAATCTTCAAATAAGGATTTAATAAGACAATTATGGAATGTTAATTAAAAATGCCAACAGATTAAACACATTCATCATGATTTAACAATTCAGTATGTAGCAACCGATTATTGAAACCACATTGTGCTTAATGGTACTGCAATTGAGGATGAGCAATTTAGGATTTATTCTGATTCTGTGGTCATCCATTCATAGCTTTTCAAGTAATTACCATTCTAAATCTAGACATTAGGAGAAGAGTAAATGCTACAAAACTGTTCTCCAAGCAACCACTTGATTCTGACCATGTACGGGCTTTAGCCAGGTCTACAAACCCACTTGCTGATTTCTTTATCTGAACATGGAAACATATGAGTTTTGTCTATAGGTATGCTTGTACAAAGTCACTTCTAAAAGTTTATGCTCTTGAATACCATCAGTGTAAGCTTTATGGCAACCATGAGACGAGGATCACATTAACATCCTTAAAAAAAAATAAAAAGAAAAGGAAAGAGACCTAGGGAAAGGGAAACAGGCTTTCTGGCACTGACAGTGAAGATGTTAGAACCCAAGCCTTCTGATTGTTGGTGTAAACTATATACTCATCCACCAGTGCTTTTTGCTGATACTGAAATTGGCAGTGTCCTACTTAGCACAGTTCAGGAGCAGGAGTTTCCAAAACCCTTCATCAGTGTCCTAGACCAGAAGCAACTCAAAAAACCAGGCCATGATATGATGGCACACATGACAACTAGGAAATATGCAGGCATACAGACTTTCTTTTAGGTCAGAAAACTAAATTTAGAATCTGAACCCTGCCAGTGATTTTTCAGTAATAGAATTTTTCTAGGAATAATGCCCTGGCATAATTTAGTGTGACCCAAAAAGGGAAAAGTTTAAGCATTTCTAATATTCTCTAATCTCTCTGATGTGCTACCTCTCCCTTAGATAGTCAAAGCTCCCTAGGCTGGATTCTACAGCCCTCATCCTCAGGAGGCAGCCTGGGCCCGTGTGAACACGGAATGGAAAAAAATAATCCCCCTTTCATTAGCAGTGATGCTGAGGGGCATTGACCAAGAGTGGAGGACTGCAGACAGAGTCCTTATTAACTGTAAGAGGCAGTGTTGATCCCAGAGTCTCTATGTCTATATTCAGTGCAGCTAAGAAAGCTCTGTACAACTGGTAAGCAAGAGAAGCATTCTTGAAAAGCCTGTAGTCCTAAAGCATCACAGGTCATAGTTCAGAAGTGTCTTTACAACTACCGGAAAAGCAAAACTGAAGGAAGAAGCTGTGACTTGTTCCTCTAGTTTGTTTCAGACAACTTAGTAGTGAGCATTTGCTAAAACATCTGCATTACTTCAGACTTCTGAGATTCATGTTGCAAACATAGCATCTAGATAGGCATATGCACATTATAAAGGGGTATGTGTTTGTACCTATATCTGCAATTAGCTATATATGGCATACATGTATTTTATATATACATACAAAGAAAGAAAACTAACAGAACTTCAAAGATATACCAGCCTAACACAGAAATATGAAGGTATAAGGAACGGCAAACTTGCAAGCAGCTAAAGCTATGCAACCACATTTTTTACTAGCATGATCAGTTAATATTTATAAAATAGAAAATCAGCAAACATTTGCCTAGCAGTAGAAAAAAGTATTTTTATTCAAGGATGTAATCTAAGTCCAACAAAAAGGAGCATTTTCCTCCAAAATGTTTAAAAGAGCTAGTCATTTTCTGATCACTAGTTGTTAAAAGATTATAGCTCTTTTCACTCATGCTTTACCTTCTATAGAACAATTCAAGGTGAAATTCATGACCTCAGGTAGAGAAGGAAGTTTGGAATACCTCAGGTCAGTATCCTGTCTTCCTTGCTAGAGACCTTTTATATTATTTTTTCATCTACTTGATGCTTACCCTTCACCCATTGTACCTTAATTAATAAATTCCATAAAAACTATTATATAAATTTTGCCAATGGAATTAAAAAGAGAAATTTCTCATTTTAATGAATTAAGACCTTATAAAACAGGAAAGTTGAGTGTTTGCTTTGAAAAGCTTTGAAAAGCTAGAACTATACATATTTTGAGTAACAACTCTTTTTAACTATTTCCTTCATGAACTATTTACACTACAGTTGCAATTTACAGTTTTAAAAGACCTTTATTAAAATGCTCAGAAGCAAGACTTTCACGCATAAAGAGCATCCCCATATTGTACTAGTGCAAAATAAGCTACTGGTTATTTGAATTAAGCTCATATAGAATGGAAACAGTGTAATGAAAAAAGAGTTTCCAGTACTTCAGTGAAGCAAACAGAAAAGCTACTTAATCTGATGGAAACTAGGGAAATTTTCAGTTGTAGGGAAGAGGTGTCTGGAACAGATATGAATAAATTTAACTCTATTTAAGTACTGTGGTAGACCAAACAGTGTTCTATATCATTACACAAACAATGGCTTAGTTGTGTTTCAATTTTTCATTTTCCTAATGTGGGCAAGGCTAATAACTCAGTCTTTCTAAAAACAGCCTCCTTTCCTTCTGCGTCAACTCCAGCACTAGATACAGTCACGGGACAGTTTTGGCAGCTGTGGGACCTGGATTCAAAGCTTTGGAATGTAATCTTTTTTTTCTTTTGAGCGGTAGTGCCTTGATTGGCTTTCTAACAGAAAAAGAAAAATAGAGGAACAGTTGGGGATCCAAAACATTTAATGGTCATGCTTCTATTTTTAAAGAGATGTAAATAATATCATTCAGAGGCAATCAGAAAAATGGACAAGAAAGCATTAGATATTTTGGTATGAGAGCGCTTGTAGACATTTAGAATTAAGGCAAGTGGGGAATGCCAACGGTCCATCCTATTTTTTGTTTTCGATGATCTACAGATCTCTAAACATATTTCTTTCCCTTTTTAAAGCAGGTGAACATTTAAGATAAAAAGCTTGATCAACTTAGACAACTTAGTCTGGAGGAAACAAGTAACAATTTTCTAAAGCATAGAATGAAAAACATTTCAAAACATTTGTGGCAGGAAATTATTTTCACTGAAAATAGACTATGCTCAAAACAGCGAGTGGATAAGGAGCAGTCATGAATGTGGGTTGAATCATGAGACAGAAGTTTAACAAAATTTTTTTTTTAAAGATTACTATGATATATTAAAGAACTTGACAATTATCAGTTGTGAGAAGAGTACCACAAAGGATGATATTACTCAGTAAAATCAGAACACAATTTATCAGCCAACGGCCAAGTGATTTTTCTGAACTGATGAAACAGCTGAGCCAGGTTATATGGGAGAAGAGAATCCCACTATCTGCAGTCAAGTTTCCATTTCACTGAACAAACTGAAAAGATTGCTCTCATCTCTAAAGAGATGAGATTTTCCCACAGCAATGATGTTTAACCTGCGGCCTAGGGGCATCCTCTTGTTCTAAAGAAACCAAGTGGCTATGGCATGAAAGTGAGCTTCACAAACCATGTTCTGCCATGCCATGCAGCTGCTACAGGTGGCCTGTGAGAAGTCTGTGCCCTAACTGTTTCCCACTGCTTTCCTTACCACCCCAGACAAAGCCCCAGTTTAATTTGGATCTCTCTGAGGGCATTATTTTCCAGAGAACTCTTAAACAATTCCTGGTCTCTGGGTGCAAGTAGAAATTCAGGCAGCTCTGCTTTACACCCCAAAATATTGAGGTCAATCTCATGGTTTTGCAAGGACAGACTCATGATTTCCAAATAATTGGGTTGGCAGCAACATACATAGGACTGTCTTAACTTGCACCAGGGAGATCTGTTCTCTACCAAGAGCAAATACAAGGTATGGCTAGTCAGAGAAGAGTCCCTCCTATCCTAAAAGCATTTTTCTTTATCTGTCATGTCAGCAGTTGCATGGGGCAGGCCCTGTAATTCCTGCAGTCTGGTGATTTCCCATCCCTAAGGAGCTCAAAGGGATTTCAGGTGATTTCCCATCCCTAAGGAGCTCAAAGCTGGATTCTGCAGCACTGTTTTATAACTGTTTAGAAATACATGATCTTTAGCTGAGAAGCTTGGAAATTCCTTAGTCAATGGGCTGAGCATTCTCTACTGTTACACATCAAATAATTCAGAGTACAAAGGAAAAAAAAAGTATGGCTCAAAAAATAGCATAAATAATATGTTCATGATATTTAAATTCTGAAAATTATCCCTTCCGTCTGAAATGCATAAGCAATACACTGTAAATACAAGAATCAACTGTTACACAGGAAAAAAAAAAAAGTTTAGACACCCATCTGAGATTTTCTTCACTCTATACAAGGTTTGCTTTCATTCTTACTTCATAATGATGTAGGGAAATTCTAGTCAATAAGTTTATCTTAGAATCAGACCTCAGCACAGAAAACTTTGGATTTTTGTCTAAGTTTTTAAATAATTTCTCAGTACAACAGTTATTTTTTATAGAGTTGCCTCAGGATTCATGAATCCCAAACTTAAGTTTTGTTTCCACCAAATATCCATGTGCTCCATTATATTTTAATTATTTTGCCCTAGTTCTTAAATTATTTTAAATATTTTTTCCAGAAAAAGAAAGAAAAACAACGTATTTAGGAACCTAATTTAGGAACCGACAGTTTCATATCTCAGTGGCTTCCTTTGAATAATTTTGTTAGTGTAATCTCAGCTATTGGCTTTGCACAAGACAGAAAATGATAAAAATATGTCTTCCTCTAGCTTCTAGTAATTCCCCCCCCCCGAAGTTAATGATGGTAGAGCTACACCAATAGACTTGGGTTTTAGTGCTTATATTGAAATGGAAACTCTAATATCTAATGGCTACAGTATTAAGAGGATAAATCACATTATTTGCAAGGATGGAAATATAATCGAAAGATAAGGAAAGCATCTCTGTGAGACATTTCAATGACCAAGATAAAGCCTACAGATTGTAGAAACAGGGCATCCGCTATGGTACAGCAAAAAAGGTGACATACTGTTTCGTATTCTTCATTGGACATTGACTATTGCAAGTTAAGATATTTGGGCTAACATACTTTTTCACACACAAGCTTGCAAACAGTTGCTTAAAACTGCCTCACAAGAGGTTGTGTGAGTATTTCCTCATTAAGCATATTTGCTGTAGTAACTGGTTACAAAAAACGAAAGCTCTTTTGATGTCTCCAACTTTGGCTGGGAATTGCAAGGTATTATTATAGCACCATTGCTAACAGCTTTAAGGCATAGGCCCAGAAAGCTATACACATCTGCTCACTGACTGGGGGCATTCTCTCGTTTGTACCATAATAGACTTATCTGTCACCTCTGGAAATCCATCTCTTCTCCTAAATGGTTATGGAGTTATGAGGATACTATTTTTCAACATCAGAAGTGAAGCAAACTTTTTGGATGCTCTCAGATACCCACAGAAATAGTCATACATGGTCTTTTTTTGATGAGTGAAGACACATTCTTCAGACAGTAACTTCTAAATCTGGATCACCAGCCTGAATTTTCCCAAAAAGCATCAAACCAGCTCATGTCATCATCAGGGAAAAATACAAAAGTTAAAGTTTTTTATAAATGATAATGAAGACACTATCTGCACCGCTTTCATTGAGGCTCTGTGCACACACTGATTTGGAAAAGTTGCAAATATATAAGCCTATCCTATGTTAGTCACAGAATTCCTAAAAAGAACCAAAGTGGGAGATTTATAGGGGAAGTATGATAAAAGAGGCTGTTTTCTCTGTGTCTCATTTGTTAGAAAAACATCTTTGCAGTAGATTTTCTCATTAGATACACCATGATCACAGTGGAAATTACAGGAAAAAAATGATTGGTCCTATGAATTGAGAAAGATTGGTCCTGAAATATACCTTGTGCTTTCTGTTCTGGAAAACCATTCTCCATATCTCTGCGTCTGCAACAGTTTTTGTATCACTCTAGCCAAGCCACTTGTAGCATTTTTGCTGTTATGTTAGTAATCACATACTCTTTGTTCTTGTAGATGCCTTACCTGTTATATTCAGCTTGATAGGCAAAGATGTTGAGCGCTCATGATTGCATCTGAGGTCAATAGTTCCCCTCTGAACTTACTGCTATGTCATGTGAGGTGAATTGAAAAAAATGGATCCTTGTGTCTCAGACAGAGCACTCAAGAAAAGTAGATGCTTTTGATGTTAATGTTTGTGAACCTTTGAGTCTACATCCATAAAATAGGAACAATATCCTGTCTACGTCACAGAAACTTAGGAAAACAAATTCACTAATATTTAAGAAACAGAAATTTAGATTAAGTGCCAGAGAAAAGCCCTTGTTGAAATTAACTCTTGTCTTTGAAATAAAGTCTGCATAGCACACAGTAAACAAGTCATGAGACCACACATACATTTAAAATATTTCAGGCAAAATACAGAAAAGTTACTGCAAGCTCTTCCATCCTACCTGTTCCCTACTGAATCAGTCATGCAGAGAAAACAGCATGTGCTTCTGTAGTTGAAGATGGTATTACAAAGAGATTAGGTTGGAATAAAAGTTCCTTAAGTCATACCTAAATGAAGATTGCAAAGTTGTATTTTCTGTGGGATATTCTTTCAGTGTAGCTATGTTTTCATACATACATAGCTGCACAGAAAGAAGATCACAGGAACAACACACCATCCTTGTGAAATAATAATAAACCAAGAACACTACCTTGAAGTCAAATATATGAATACTTTGCAGAGTACTTTCTGCTTGTGTGAACACCATCACGATACACTTATAAACAGGCATAAGACCAGCACAACTCAGAAAAACAACGAATCAGTTCACTGGTACCAACAAAATGGTAATAAAATGCTGCTTGCTTCTCTGGACCACAGAGAATAAATGGTTTTAATGAACAACAATTTCAGCTATACCTCCTCAATGAGTGGATGGGATAGCAGAGGACCGGCACTCTCTGTTCAATGAATCTTTATTGTCCTAGCAGTAAAGCAGTTGCTCGATACAATCCTAAACTGCCATAAAATTACCCACAGTGGTAGAACAAAGTGTTGGTTTTGCCTGATCTGAAATCTCTTTTAGCAGCTGTAAAGCTCTAAGGATAACTTGTCTGAGATCAGATGGATTAGCACAAACACAGTGGATTGTTTAATGCCTTCACTCCTTTTGTTAACTGGATTCTTTGACCTGAGCAACAAGACTTATCAAAAGACATCCATCCCATCCTTCCAAAGTCCTAGCTCTACCAGCTCCCATCAATGATAATTGGCTAATATTCACTCATGCACTAAGAAAGGTAACTTCAGGCATTGCCCTCTGAGGCTATGAGAAAAAGTTGATTAAAAAGGCAGTAAGCATGGCTGTGCCAACACTTAATTATTCTAGAATCACTTTCCTTTTCTTTTCCTATCCTATAGAGTCTTTATTTTGAACTTTAATCCCTAAAATACATCACCAATTCATGGTAATATCAGAAGCTAATGCACCACCACTTCTGTTAAACCACAATGTGTTGGACATCATAATATATCAGCCCTTGAAAATATCAGACCTATAAATTTACTGCAGTTTAAAATCAGCTGGATTGCTTTATTTCATATTAAAGCATGATTAAGCATAACTCCCAAGTTCTTTACATCCACATTCTTTTCTTCAAAAACACCAGAGAATTAGCTGCTAGACAGACATGAAATCCTTCAGACCTGAAAAAAATATCTTGCCAGGCATATATAGAACAGAGTGAAAATATATTTTTCATAAAACTGTTTTCCCTGTTTGTTACATTCCTTGGTGCACTTCATAAAATTATTCTTTTCAAAGCATTATTTATTTTTTACATAACCTGTGAATTTAACTTTACTCATTCATATTTAATTAAAAATAAACATCCTTTGCATGTGCAAATCAAACTAGATAGCAAATTGGACTGCCAAAATTCTGAATGAGAAAAATTTTCATTAGAAAGCAAAAGACCAATCTGTTCTTCTTTTGAAAAAGTCTGTCCTTAAAATAATGAAATGTTATATGCATTTGACACCCATCCTATGAACAAGTCTTTATTTACATGGAATTTCTCATATTTTTAGGGTGACATTTTTATGTAGCAAATCTAATTTTGTAACTTTTCATAAATTGATGAAGTAGAATGAAAGACCTATCACAAAAACCTGTATTTCTGCAAGCATTTCTCATCAGATATTTTAGAATAATAGAAGATTCCTACCGGATCTTCTGTTTTGTGGTTATTCAGCAAATCAGATAGGAAATCATCATGAAGACTTTCTCTCCGAATCAATGTAAATTCACGTAGGAAAACTGCTCCTTGATTTTGGTCTCCACAAACCTAGAAGGAAAACACGACATTAGGAAAAGCAAAATTTTAATTCTGTCATAGACACAATCATAATATCCAGATACATCAGACTGGAAGATTGAAATGTCCATTAATGGTCCTTTGCCTTCCATTACTAAACTCATTCTAACTGGTCAGCATTGCCGTTGATGAAAACAAAGACATGCATTTAACGAAAGTCAGTAATTTAATGAATAACTGCCATTTACATGAGATTCTGTTGTAAAATAAGTTTCTATGTTGTTACTTACAGCTATGGTCTATAAGGCAGTTAACAGTTAAAACCTCTTTTGTGAAATGAATTAATATTTAGAGTCTATTTTTACTTTTTGGAACAAAACATCTTTGTCCAGCATTTTGACTGCTCTATCATAAGAAGTTAGAGCTTAGAACTTCTGAGTGCCAGAAAAAATTCACGTATTAGTACTTTGGCTAGCAAACTTAAATATGGATATGCATTCAAAATCATTTAAACTAACTTTACACCTATTGTTTTCCAGTTTAGGAAGACATGTAAGCTACTTGAGAAAAAGGTTGTTTCTTCAGTAAGTATCTAACCAATACCTATCAAAATGACCTAGGTACTACTATAGCATTTTTGTAGTTTTTGGAAATAAATAATAAAAACAAATCCACATGATTCTTCATGCTCCCACATCCTTTTTTTCTTTGGTTCTCCAAGCCAAAGAATGATTTTTTTAGGTTTTATAAAGTTAATTTTAAATGTTTTTGTCCAGCATTTTGACTGCTCTATCATAAGAAGTTAGAGCTTAGAACTTCTGAGTGCCAGAAAAAATTCACGTATAAGTACTTTGGCTAGCAAACTTAAATATGGATATGCATTCAAAATCATTTAAACTAACTTTACACCTATTGTTTTCCAGTTTAGGAAGACATGTAAGCTACTTGAGAAAAAGGTTGTTTCTTCAGTAAGTATCTAACCAATACCTATCAAAATGACCTAGGTACTACTATAGCATTGTTATAGTTTTTGGAAATAAATAATAAAAACAAATCCACATGATTCTTCATGCTCCCACATCCTTTTTTTCTTTGGTTCTCCAAGCCAAAGAATGATTTTTTTTTAGGTTATAAAGTTAATTTTAAATGTTGGAAACTGGTGAAATACCAGGGAGGGTTTTTTACATATTAACGTAATAAGTTGCTTTTCATTAGACTGACTATAAAGAATTCCACTACAGGTGAAATATCCATAAAGTTTGTTAACAACCAGAAATAAGGAGTATATTATCAACTGGAAATCTAGTAGACTTTTCAGTTTTCAGTACTTCACAACACATTTTGAAGGTGACTCAACTTAGGAGAATAGTATGTTTTATCAAAATGGCTAAGTAAGAATATTTTATACTTTAGTATTTGACAACAGAGACTGCAACTCTAGTATGAATTAGGCAAGTGTAACAATCATAAATAATTTATTTATATGAGATACTGATTTATCTTCCTATAAAGCTACGTGAGATACATATGCATGGTAGTTGCGGAGTTTGGAGTTTCTGGTTATCTTTTTCTGTTTCTCCATCCGAAGGACAAAATACTATAATCAGGAATGGTAGGTATGGTATTTCCTCATGTATTTAAGATAAGCACAGGACTTATAAATAGACTGTGGATATTAGTGACAGGTGCTGTATTACTAAATTTATTTTACTAAGAAGAAAGTCCATGCTCTGCTGCTTTTATTATAACTATTTCTTGTATTCATCCTTCTGCATAGCCAGATGCCATAGTTATCCTGGCTCTGCTTATCCCAGTTGAGAGGTTCAGAGAAAAAGAAGGGCCTGGGAGTACCATGAGTATGATGTGTAGTGTCCAGGGGGAGGATGAAATATAGATTTGCCTTGCCACTCCCCTACAAGCGACTTGGTATTGCTGTTTGGGAGGAGGCAGTCCTCCCCGCCAGCTGGGAAGTGAGATCAGAGCTGCTGCAAAGCTAGTGCAGCTATAATGGGGTGACTAGAAGGAGATGAGCTAACAAAATTAAAGTGGGGGATGGGAATATCTTAATATAAAGTGGGTAATGGGAAGAAGTAAGAGTCCCTGAATCCAAACTTTATGCTAGTTAACATAGCAGACTTTTTCTTTGTCATAAGCTTCTGGTCTCCATTAGTAAAATACCGGGCACCTAATTCTTTTGGTTGCTTTGAGCTCCTCTGCTGTAAATTTTAAGTTAAAAAAAAAAAAAGAACATTTCCCATAAAAGGAACAGAGCTTTACAAGTGTGGTGTTTTAAAATTATACTTAGCTTCCCATCTTGTGGATAACATTGAGAGATACACCCACTGATATTACTCTTATATTATTGAGTCATGGCAATGAAGAATCCTCAGGGGTGTCAGAGGAAGAAACACACGTGTCCAAAAGAAAAAGAAGTGCTACTACTGACACATATTCTTTTTGAAATAAAAATTATGGACAAATCGTTATCTTACAAATAAAAATGTCCCTGAAATAGCTCGTATTTCATAAAAATGTTTCATCCCCGGAGTGGCAAAAAATGTTCAACAATAAAAGTTATTTCAAGAAAGGAAATCTGTAGTTTTATTTTACATTTAAGTAACAGTCTCTACTTGTGATTTTAAGCAATTTTGGTCAGCAAATGTAATGATAAAATTATGATTAATTAGGTTTTCTTACAATTTTGTGCTTCTGATTTCAGAAGTCAAATTACAAACAGTGTAAAAAAGGCACTTCCTCACCAGTGAGTCACCTTCCTACTTCACTTATTTTGCCCCTATACAAAAATACCCAGATTCTGCAAAATCTTTTCCTTATAAGAGCAGTCAGTTTCCTGTTATTACAATTTCTAACTCGTTTTCAAAAGAAACCAAACCCACTGAAGTACTTTTTTATCTTCCTAAGTTATCAACAGTTAAAATAAAGGCTTCATAAAGAATGCATTTGCAGTATCAATAATCTCAATAAAGTGTTGCTAACTTTTAAAACTTAACTATTTACCACGTCAATATTAATGCTTTAACTGCTGATAATTACATGGGAAGGAAGTAGATGCCAGAGGCACTATTCAGGAAGAATAGACAGACCAAGAGAGTTGAAAAAAGACATTGGGAAACTGAGGATGAAGGAAGAAGATGAGAAATAAAAAACAAGAAAAGCAGTCATGAAAGCATGATTTTTTTTTTTTTTTTACTCAGCAAATCTGAATGATAAAGTCTTGAAAAAAGGAGAGAACTGAAAAACATGCAGTCATCTAAAAGTGTTATTCTCCTCTTGATTTATATCATACACTTTTCTGCTTTGAGCAGTAGTTCCGCCTGGGTTCACTGTAATTTATACATCTGCTGATGAAACTTAGTCCTCATAGAGTATGGCCATCCTTACTAAGAGAGCTGGAATCAATCCGTTTAGATGAGTGTCAGTAAATTGGATTAACATCCGGAAAGACTGTTTTCCGTTTTTCAAGTTTCCTTAAAGTCTCGGCTACATATATATCACCATTTCATTCTCTCAGTAAACTTACTATCATTGTAACACAGCCACCACAGCTCTCATCTCTGTTCCTTCAGCTTATGATCAGATGAGCTTAGAAAACAGTCTCCAAAAATAAGGCAACTGAACCCTTCTTAAGCAGTGAGCAAACCATACGAAGAAAGAATGGCCTGGCAGAAATTTGACCCTTAGCAGCAGCAATCACCTGCAGTAATATACGGCTTTTCAAGAACCTGCAAACAACATTGGAAATGAGGTTTTGCTAATGCATACATGAAGATCAACAGCATAGCACTGAAGTTTCTCAGCATGAGGAAGCTGTCTGCGTATTCAGATGCCCAACTGACATTACAAAGAGGACTTTTATGAAATTGAGGTGAGACAAAATTCCAGCAAATATCTAAGCAATAATGTTTTTCTCGTTTTAGCTCAGTTCCTATCTCTCTTAGATCAGTGTAAAACATCAGATGTTCCATTACATCCAGAGGTGTGAGTCCATGGGGCAGAAATCTTTGAGGAGTCAGGCAGACAAATACAGAATTAGAAAATAAAAGACCTAACACAAACCAGAGGGTGGAAGGATGCATCCCAGTCAACAGAGTCTCAGTTTTCTTTCACTTGAGTATTGTCCCGCTGTGGAAGTAGCTTCATTAATTCCTGTGACCAGCAATAAAGTAAACTACTAATAATTCTTTGTTAACAAGATGTAATAGTGATACTTTGCTGAATTCAAGAGGTACAGAAATAACAACACAGGCCAGGAATCTGATGCAAATAATCATGGTACCTTCGAGAGCACCTTTCTCAGCACAGAGGCCAAGGAATTCCAAAGTATCTCACTCACAAAGCAGAAATAGCAAATGTGGCCTCAAATATTTATAATTAACTATTTAGGCACATCCCAGGACTAGTTTCAAGGCGACAGTTGCTCAGTCAAAGTTTTTCTTATTTTGAATATTCAAAACCTAAAGCACCCAGAAAATTATTACAAACATCAAAACTTGAGGCAAAACAATATGTACTGGTTTATTAAAAAAGTTTCTTCTGAAAAAATGATTTTAAAAATCAGGTTCTTTAAGCTTACTATTTTTTTCAAGAGGCCTAGAGTGTCTTGACAATGATAAGAAGGATTACTTTTCTTTATTAGTAGTATTCTTAAGCATGAATCTCTTGGATTTTATGACAGAAACAAATTAGAACATGAAGTATATCACAGAAATTAAGGTATTAAATACCAGAAAGGTAGCAATGACATTTGTAGTGAGGGATGAGGAACGCAGGCTTTTAACAAGCCTGGTTATCGTGCAACACCCTTTTTGGTTTAAACTCCATTCTAAACAGCATAGCAATTTGTGCATGTATTTCAGCTCTGAATGACTCTCAATAAAAGCTAACATGAACATTCCACTTTATTGCCTGCACACTTCCAAGTGAAAGAGTGCCACACTTTTATAGTTTGTGACAAAGGGTGACAAGAGCTTTACTGCATCCCTCAGCCCTGCAAGACACAATCATGTAAGAAGGAAAGGCATCCTAGAAGACTCACAGGTGATTCTAAGCAGCTGCTAGGTGCCAAATGAACTTGATTAGTACCACTGGTGCCTCAAGCAATTGTTTAACAAAATCTCATAGGGACTTCTGAAATAAGAAAATTATTATCATTGCCTTTAATCTTCCATGGTTTTGTGCTGCAGTTTTGATCCAAATTTTCTTTTTCTTTATTCTCCAAAATGGAATTAGGATGGGTAGAGAGGGGTACAAGCCCAATACCAGGTCCCAAATTTAGAAGCGACTATAGTCTGGCTCCAAATCTGAATTCTGAAAGCTGTTTGTCTTTACCAAAGTCCATGTAAGAACGGGAAATACGCAGAGATTTCACAGCCTGATTTTGCCACTGTTAATCATTCTGAATGCTTTTCATTCCTCCATGGAGAGCCAGAAAGGTATGCACAACTTAAAATCTATTCTATATGTTTCCTTCTGGAAAAATTCTTGGGTATGAGCACACCATGTTTTTCAGAGGAATACATGCAAAAGGAGATATTACCCTATTTAATTAAGGGCATCACCCTCCAAATGCTATGTTTCTGTATTACACATTAATACGTTGGTCCTTCAGAAATGTTCAAAATTTTCCAAACAGATTTTCTAGGTCCCCATAGGGAAATATGCAGGCCCAGGTAATCAGAGAGGCTGGGTCAATACATTTGTAATAGGGTTGACAATTGGAAGCCTTTACTGTCATGAAGTCAGCTCTTGCTTTAAACCAAATTCTAGAAGAATCCATGTCCAATGTGAATTGAGAGATAAGGTAGACTCCAAAAAAAAAAATCTGACTTTTAGGCGGAGGTAGTAATACCTTCAGCTTAGATTTTTCTTACTTTCTTACCATTGCATTCTCACAGATTGAACTAGGGCTGTGGAGATGACTGTTCTCCCCATGAAAACTCCCTTCCATTCTATAAAATTTAATTCTGTTTATATTCAGTCCAAATAAATGGGTTTTGTGCCAAAACAACAACCAGAACAAAACAAAAAACCTTTTTTTTCTTTCATTTTTGTGAGGACAGACAAGATGATTTGTTTCATTTCTAGGCCACTGTAACAAAATTAAAGGAAACTGTGGGCTATTGTAATAAATCTGCCACAGGTGACGAGGTTAAGTTCCCAGTGACCCCATAGCCCAATGACAAATATGCTTATGTGGTCACATGAGCATCTCCATTACTGGCATGCTGGACAGTCACCTATTAGAGTGGTGTCACTATAGAGAAAATATTTAACACCACGTAAGAAGGCAGGAGAAAACTTAGGTGATTGTACACGACTCTCATGCAGCCACAGCAAGTAGAAAGCTTGTAAGAAAGTAGTTAGATTCTAGGGATGTTCTCTGTGTTTTCCTCTCATCTTCAATTCTTAATTACCCTTGGAAGAAGTTCAGCATCTCTGTTGAAGGTAGAAGAGACTGTTCTAGGTCTAAGCTAACTCCTATCAGCAGGATTTCTTCCTATCTTTCCTGTTAGTGTGGTTTGAGGGGGATTTCTCTTTGTTCATGCAGATTTTTTTTTTGAAGGTAACCTTTAGAAGTTAGATTCCCAGCTTTCCTTGGCACAGATAGTTAGTAGCTATTTCTTGCCTTACAACCCTTACATTTTATGGCTTTGATTCTCAGCTTGTTAACTTTCTTTTAAATGGAAGAAAGGGTTGTCTAGATTTACAAATTAGATCAATCTTAAGCTAGCATTTTTCACTACTGCAGTATCTTCTTCTGCCGTCTCAAAATAGGATTGCATGACCTGGGAAGGATAAGTTATATGACAGAAACAAACAAAGAAACAAAAAAATCTTTACCCCTGTGGAAAACAATTTTTTTCTGAGACCTGAATATCAACAATATTGCTTTCTGATTCCAGTCTTTCCGAACAGTGATGATATTATTGTTTCTGAATTAACAGCCTGTCTCTTAGGAAACTGGCTACTGTTTGTAGTGGTTTTGTAGGTTTAGAATTTTTAAAGAGAGAAGGAGGTTCTTATTTGGCTTCTCTGAAGATACTCACAAAGTGCCTCAAAATACAAACCCAAATAGCAATTTATTTCCCAAGGGAATGTTTTATTCAACAGTGAAATGTTCCCACCAGAAATCTTTTTGCCTGTCTTGAAATATATTTAATCTTTTTTTCTCTCCTCCCTGCCTTTCCACAGTGACTGAATTCATGATTATCTTAATGGTAATGCCCTGACTTCTTTTAAAGCTCTGTGAAGGAAATGTGGCTTTGTGCTAATTATTTTCAGTTCTTAAACAACCACAATAGAAGAGTCTGGTTAATGTATTCATTGAAGGAATTATTTAAGCTCCATTTCAGTCTCTCATTATAAATGAACAAAAGAAACAAAAAGTGATTTGCACTCAAGAATTACAGCATGAAGTGTCCCTCAAACAAAACCACCAGCTACTAACATCCTGGACAGACATTAGCAATGATGGGGATAAATTTGTAAAGCATGCACACGCCTACACTTGACCCACAGTGTACCAACAAGGGAGAAAGCCAATATGGCCCCATTAAATGGAGTGGTAAAAATGCAGAATGTACAAAAATACAGCAATTCTCCTGCTGCCAAGCAACCTTTGCCAAAAAAGAAGGCGGGAGGGGGAAAGCAGAGAAAGAACAAGAAAAAAAGGAGGAAAAAAAAGAAGAAGAACAGACTGTAGGGAAAAAAGGTGAAGTCACACAGAAGCAAACAAATCAAAGTTATACAATTCCTTTTCAATCTTGCTGATTAGAACCTTCTTTCTAGCTGTAGTTAACACAAAATGCACAGACATTAGAAAGCTTCATAAACATGAGCTGGAATTATATTTGAGAACATTATCTAGTTTCTCATTTACTGGATACACAAGACATATTTAGGTGGGTGTGACTTGTGTTCCTCAAGCAAGTTATTTTTTAAAAAATCAAAAAAGCTACTGCGGTTTGAGCAAGATTGTGTCTGAATTCAAGCCAGATTTGCTTTCCAAAACATACCGACAAATACTGTTGTTCAAAATACTTGAAAGCAGACACACGAATTGCTATGTGACACACAATTAAAGGAAACCAAGTCATACAGTCTGGAGAACTCATTTTCTACCACTTGTTTCATTGCCTCACTTGGTTGACGATCAACAGGTAAGGAATGGTTAACTCCACTGTCATGTTTCAAAAGGTGAATCAGTTTTAAAATGGTCAGAATCAGTATGTGCCATGTGAGGAAATGGAGCAAATAACAGCTTCAGAAATCATTCTGCAAGCTTCAGTATATTCATTTATCAATGCACCTTGTCACTGACCTGCAATATCGTCCTAAAGGCCAGAATAGACAAAAAACTATGCCAAATTGCATGAACAAATAATCATCTGGGATTAGCAAGATCAGTCATTTCCAAGTGTTATCTAATCAGCAGTACCTGACTTCAAATGATTATTAGCATGAAAGAAAGCAGAAAACAAGACTTACCATTGTTTTGCAACATATATCACAATTCACTGTACTTGCACTATCATGATTTATTGCACTTGGTATTTTTGTGTTAGAAAAATGTTACTAATGCAACTTTCCTGTAGTAGGGAAATAACAAATGGCAAATGTGCATCCAGGAAAATAATTAAATTAGATAATCCAATTTAATCTAGAGACCAAATAATTTAAAGAAGTCGTTGTTGTTCTTCTTCATTCAATCCCATTGCTCAGAAGTTTTTTATTTCAGCTGAACTACAGAATCCTCTAGGCTTCCTTCTTCAATTTTGACTGAGTTTTGGAAGAGGAATCTGGCACATTCTCCAGAATCACTTCATCAGTCTTCCTGGGCACTCTGAGCACAATATTTTCCTCATGAAAATAAAATTTCACAATTATAATCTTTGCATTTTCTTCAGTACTTGAATCTTGGGCTTTTGTGTCCCAGGACCAATGAACGCTAAAGAACTTTTAAGCAAAGGAATCAAACATTCTGCTTCATTTTTACTGTTAAACTTTATTAAGTTGCAGAATAATGAACTCTGTAGAAAATTCATTGAGCTGACATTATGGGCTTTGGCTCAAACCCTAGTTACACAGAGTTCAAGTACTGGTGGTAGAAGGTCCTCTTTATTTTATGGTACCTCTATCATATTAATGCAGAATAAGGCAATTATCACAACATAATTCTTCGCAAGGTGGGGTTCTTTACGCAAACTGTAGTTTGTTCATTACAGTCTTGTCATACTGTTGGGTCTCTGACCATCTCTCTGCTTTATTAGGGACTAGAACTTCAGGAATGTCCTGGCAGACCACTGATGGGTATTTATTACATTCATACTATTTTCTGCTAATCAAATCATACAGTATTTACAATAAGCTAGATACCTCAACAACATAGACACTAGAAAACAGTAGTAACACTATCTTTATGACCTGCAATTCAATCAGATAGGTTTCAGTTACCTCATTTCTTTATAATAAAGCATTGCAAATGCTATTCAGTCCAGGTGAGTATGGTTTTTCTTGGCTTGGTAGCTAAACTACCATTGTTTCCATCAATACAATGATTGGCTTTGTTTTTATTTTGTGATCAGATTCATAAGCTTTTGTTACAGCTTGCACAATGCTGAAATAGAAGCCAGGATTTTCTCATGCTTGTGAAATATTAAGACATCCGGTAAGAAAAGTATTAGAATGAGTAGCTTCATGGCATGAGATTTTGTGTAAATCTTTCCACTGTGATTGTCCTTGTATTAGAAGACTTGATTCATAGACTCTGAGGAATCTTTTTCTTCACATTGGATTTTATGTCCTGTATTTCAGTTCAGAAATACATTTGATGAGATTTGTAATGCTTTCTGCTAATGGTAAGACTGGTTTTAATAACTTTAGAGTCCTTTTAATTCTGAACAGTATGTGGATATAGGAGTTGGGCTTTTTTTTTTTCCCTTGGGGAAAAAAAAAGGAAGCTTTGTCTTTATAGGGTTGGAGGTTTCCTTTTTTATCTCTCCATATTTAGTATACCAAACCTCTGTCCCATGTGTTATCAATGAAGTCAGCTGGGTCAGACTCTCGCAATCAGAATTTTTAACTTCTCTCAGATCTTTATGCTCTAAATAAGGAGCTGAATGGTTTCTGGAGATGATGATAGCAGGGCTGGGTATCTGACACAAACTAGCAAGTAACAGACCAGATATCCAGCTGGAGTAAATTAGCACAGCTTCATTTAAGCTATTGATTTATACCAGCTGAAGAATTATACCTGCTTTAACAAAAATACTTTTTTTTTTTCAATCACAGCAGAACTTTCTAATTATTTATTCATCTTTCCATACATCTTTCTGGCTGTACTGTTCAGAAAGATACTATGTCTGTTATTCACTTTTCAGAATATTTGAGTCCCTGTTGTCCGAGCGTGGTGGGCAGTGACACAGCAGCTGCCCAACGCTATGAGCTGGTGCATTCAGCCAGAGAACATCTTCCCCACACCCTTCCCAGATCCTGATAAAACCCACTGCCTCCCCTGAGCACAACCAAGGTCCCTTTCACCACCTGTCTTACAGGGTATCTCCCTATCTGCGCATACAACAGAGTATCCCTTTTACACTGTGTTGTGTTTCTACAGTCAGTAATGAGAGAAATTCCTAGAACATGAGTCATATACCTTTTGTGGCAAGGTTATTTGAAGCTTGTTTTGTGTTAGATACACCTCTTAGCCTCATCAGATGGTGTTTCACAGCATTTTCATTGTTTCATAGTATTGAAGGCCAGAGGCCACATCCATTATGAGGTTATACAGTTTCAGATATATAATTCCTGCATTAAGCCATCAATGTACTCTGCAATACTCATCAATAACTTTTGGATGAAGAAAAATACATCTTTTAGAAGAAGCATCCAGTCTCAAAATGCATCTCATCACTTGATGATTAGGGAGCATTAAATAAGTAGCATAAGTACATTGTACAAGAGAACGAGTCATTACACCTGAATTCCTTCCTAAAATGCTTTTCAGTGCAATTTGTCATATCTTTCTGTTTCAAACATGGTACAGCTTAACTAAAAAACAATTGCGGTATATGTGAGTGAAAGAAATACCAACTATAGAAAGCATAACATCCAGCAGCTACTCAGAGCTACCAGAAGATTACTGCATTATTTAATGTATTTAAGGTTGAGGCATAGACAGAGGCAGAATCCAGTAGCCAAGAGAGTCTGCACAGAGGCAGACAGAGCAGACTACCAAACAAGCTCCCAAATGCCTGCCATGAGGCAGCTCTGAGGGCCTGCTTGGCTTCAAGAAATTTGAAATTGACTCTTTCCAGCCTGAAGCTACTGGCATTGATATGGCATCCATGTGAATATCCTTTCTGTTCAGGGCTTGATTTCCAGAGTAAAATACCTTGATCTGGGATTCTAAAAGGTAATTTTTACTTTCAACTCTTTCCTGTTTATCACAACCCAGAGTAAAATGCTGCACTCCTTGCAGGGATTAACTCTAAAAGAAACAAAAGATGCACCGGAGTTTCCAGAGAAAAAGCCCACAGTGCATCAAAAATCCAGACAGAAAGAATCTTCCAGCTGTTCTAAACCTCTTGACAGCTTTCACTAGCAGTCCTTACTGCTGCACTTTGTAGACAAACCACCTTCTTAATATGTCAATTCTGGATTTTTTACTAGTTTAAGGGAATATCCCACTAGCATACAAGTAACTGAGCATCCTGCCAAACATAGTGTCTCATGTCATCAACACTGTGGGGCTACTGACCCAGAATTCACACGCCACTGTCCAATCCTCCAAGCTGCCCAGAAGCTGTACAGCTGAAACAGGGTGGTGTTGTGATCACACTCACCAAAGGTAACTGAGCTGTAGAACTTATTAGGAAAGGATAAACTGAATATAGTAGGATTGAAATTGAAATAGATTTGAAGAGAACCAGACATGTAAGTTAATATGAAGAGTATACAGGGTTACCACAGTGAATGATAACATACACTGGAATGTGTAGTACCTGTTAGGGTTCAGGGAACAAGAAAATCAGAGATGTCTATATGTTCCATTTGAAAAAGGCAGATTATACTATGTCTGTACTTTTGACTGAAGTCACTAGTTTCTCAAGCTGGATATGTACTAGAGGACCAGATGAACACTAGTCTGATTCAGGATGTCAGTGCTAGCATACTAGAGAGTAAGCTTTTGATGGTATCTGATATTCCTGTTGTAATACATTCTAGCCAATTTATTGTGTACTTTTCTAAATTGGAACTTATTATTTCTATTTAGTCTATTGACTGGACCCTGTTTCACATAAAAGCGAGATATTTCCTAAAAAGAAACTGATTTGTCTCTCCACAACCATCTGGTACATCAACAAGAAGTTCTGAACCTCAAGCAGATAATTTTTGGGGTTTTAACCTCTAAGTTTTACAGTTAAATTAGCAAAACAAGGAAACAGAAACTAGACTGACTTTATTGAGAAATGAGTTTTTGTATAGAATATCTTCCTTTAAGAATACAAGGAAGTTATGTATTCGTGATCTTCATCATGAAGGTCTGGAAGACCCCATCACTAAGCAGAAGTGGATAAAGCCATGAAGTTAAAAGCTACTGGATTTTCACATTTGAGCTTTAAACTGGAAGATCATCATCTATTAATAGGCAGAGTACATTCTTTTCCATATTTGTTTATTCACACTCAGCTGTAGACCTCCTGAAGATAGCTATCAAAGAACTTAAATGTTGTAGATGCATATCAACATTCAGTGCCAATTTGTAGCAGAATATCTGGCACAAATAACAGTATACAAAACATGACATTGCCTCCTGTCCAGAAGCCCAGATCCAGGCCATTATAAGGAGTGAAGGAAAGATTCTCTCAAATCTCCAACAGAGTGTATTGAGTCACAGTATGTTCAAAGAAAGGTTGGAAAGAAAAATGAGGTATTGTTTCAACAGCTGTGAAACAGCCACCATGATAAAAAGAACAAAAATATGTTTAAATGTCACATGCTTTATGCCACTGGATTTAATCATGCCAAGCCATCATGGTCCTGGAAGACAGCATCAAGCTACGATTTCCAAGAAACAATGTAGGAATCTATTTTTTGTTAACAATCAGTAAGATTATTTAAAACGAACTTTAGAGTCTGTTGACAGGCTGAAATATGATTTATCATCTGCCCTGACACTTTTAGTAGCAAAGCAAACCCCCTGAGCTGAACTTACTTTTTTCTACACAGCTTGAGATTCTTCTCACATCTCAAAAATGGAAACAGGACCATGTTTTCTGGCTCCCACAAGACAGTTTCTTACACCGTTCTCATAGTCTTCAAGCCTAGGGAAAAACTATTATGGGCATCTTGAATGTCTACAGAAAACTGAAATGCTTCCCAAAGAAGATTAGGAGTATCTCCTGTAGTGATTTCATTCACAGGCACATCTTGAACAAGGACTTGAAATTCCATGTAAATAATCCTGGGATAAAGAAGTTTTGAGCTACTACATTTACACTCCAGAAAAAGGCAGCTGATATTATGAATGGCAATGAAAAATTTTGTAAGAGCTAATATACTCCAAGTCTTAGAGCAGCAAATTGAGACACTATGCATAATAGCTGCCAAAGAGCTCTCACTACTTCCTTAGTCTAATGCCACTATCATCCATCTCCTTGGCACTCTGGTAACACACAGCAGCAAGAAAAGCAGGAAAAATGAACTGCCACACAATGGTAGTGGAAATGATGGATGAGAATACATGGATAAGCAATTCCCACAGGATTTGAGAAACTTACTCTTCTTCTGGTCTCAGAATCCAGAACTTTTGAAACATATCAGAAGTCAGAAAATACAACAAATTCAAATGAAGTTACTACAAGTATCTAAGAAATTACCAGTACAGTTCTACAATTTTTTCAAACACAAGAAAGATAAATAGAATCTATGTAGTCAGAAAAACAGTATTTACTTTATGACATAGGTGTCATATATTGAAATAAGAAGGACAGGAAGGCAGTAAGAGGAAGTAAACATAGTATTACTAGAGGATATTGTTATAGCCAATAGATTTGGAAAAGAAGAATACAACATGCATCACACTGAATTAAACATAACAGTGTATTTCAGTGGTAGAAAATGAATAACAGGCAGTGCTAATTAAAAATTTTGATTCACTGTCTTGATGACATAGGAAAAAAGTCCTTTAAAAGTCTAACACACCACAAAAGAAACAAAGCCATCTGCCACGAGAGACACACAGCTGCCTCCCACTCAAACTGGTGCTATGCTAAAAATATCTTTAATTAATATTCTGCACAAATGCTTATCATAAAAGCTGTAGATAAAGCACAGAGTAGGCAGAAAATTTACAAGAGACCACTTACTAAGTTCAAAATTGCTCCCAGTTTTTACTCATCTGCTCATTTGATAGAAGAACCATTTTTTTCCCCTTAATGAAACCCAGTGCAAAACTTCATTTATATGAAAGTTACTGACTGGCTCAAAGGGTTGATAAAAATTTCATTTTTACATTGCTTAATTAATTTCATTTTTACATCGCTTACTGAAATGCAGTTGACTGGTAGTTATAACAGCTGAGCAAACACTCAAAATATATTCCGTAAAATAAATTCTGCCAATTTGATTTTATATCCTCACAATCCTGTTTATTCTAACTCTACCAGTGTTCATAGTTGTGCATTATTTTTGTTTAAAGTTAATTAAGAAAAGTCTTTCTATAAACTTCCAGTGGCCACTTATGAGCCTTCGCTTTCTTCTTCCAAGTAAGTTCAACTTAGTTTTAACAATCTGTTAACAATCTTTAACAATCTCTAAATATGGATCAGTCAAACCTTGAATTCAGTCTTGTTCCTCAATACCTTATAAATCAGTAAATCAAGAGACAAAATCACCAAGCGTGAGAGACTGTGGTGACACAGGGAACAATTAAAAAGCTGAATGACATTCTGTGAACAGATCTGCTTATGGATAACCTGAAAACAGACAGCTAAACAGATTTAATGAATCATTTACTGCACAAAAACTTGCTCAGCAATGACAGTTTCTAAAATACAATTAAGCAGCTTGTGTAAAATGAAGCAATTGTCTCACTGCAGTATCTAAAAAACAGGGGTACTGATCATAAAAATTACCTTCATATTTCGTTCACTGGTGAGTAAGTCTAAGGCTAAGTGGGACTAGAGATAGAGCAGTACTTCATCACACAGCCCATTTGTTTAGATACTTCTCTGAATCACAGATGAAGCAGATGTTTGTAATGAGTATAGCAGTATTGGACCTCATTATTTTGCATTTTTAACTATTATAAAATAAAGCCACCTTTGGTCTTATGATTAGAATTGCAAATTAGGAGGAGTTTGGGTTTTACACTGAAACTTCATTAATATAAGCTTAAGTAGAAGACTGCTCATAGTAAGTCATTTAAAGCTGTCTATTAAGTACATAAATACATCTGCCCAAATAGAAAATCCAGACATGATACGGAAATTAGTATGTACCCTAGATTTCAATTGCCCTCTTCTCTTTTATTTCTATGTATTGTTACCTTCCATTACACACATTAGGTATTGGGATCTTTCTTACTTCTCAAAATTGTTCATACTTTGTGCAACACAATGCATAACCTACTGACATTTGCTCTGTCTCATTTGAGTGTATGTTGCATTAAAGATAGAAACTAATTCCATTCCAGTAGGAAATCAGGGAATTGAAAAAACAGTTCTTGTCTTGACACATGAAGTTATGTTTCACACTCCTATTTTAGTATCAGATGGTTTTTTTTCCGAAACAGCTTCTCTATGTGAGTACTGGTGGGGGGAAAAAAAAAAAAAAAAATGGAACCTAAAAATCAACCTGAAGCCACAACTTAACAATATACAATTTTTAAAGTTGACAGATGTCACTATCCTCTTCCGTGATAGTGGCACTCTATAACTGTGAATCAAACGCACTAAATATATCACATATGTCAGAAAAATTTATTCACAGAGCAGAATAAAAATTATTTATTTTTCAACACCCATTCTGGGGCACTTTCTTCTTCTGATAAATGTACCTCAGCATAAAAGCCACATTTATTTGAGACAAAAAGGGCAAAACACTTTCACTAGACACGAGGCTTTGAAATTGTCTTGGTTCAGACATACTTTTTTCTTCTTCACATAAAAGTTTTGAACAGACACAAGCAGAAGTCACTTCAAATGTACAGTCTATTATATATTACTTTCCATTTTTAATAATTTTGAAGAACAGGACTAAACTCAGAAAACATTTTGGCAGACTTCAGAAAAGGATTATTTAAGGATAATTTAAAAAAAAAAAATCTTGGCATGCTTCAGGCATCTTATCCAGCACATGAATATTAACACTACCTCCTTATAATGCCTAAAATGTGTTTCTATGAATTATTTTTATCTAAACTATAGCAGAAATTTACAGGATATCATGAACCAGGGAAATCATCACTTGACTCATCTCAGATAATCATAACTCCTCTCTACAGTATGTATTTTCTCAGCTATTACACACTCTCAGCCATCTGTGAGCGCTCTTCCAGGATTTAGCAGAACTAAAGAGGGCTCTCTTCCTATAACTTTAATTTTACAAAATGGGAAATGTGATCACTAGAGTATATTCATATTATTGAAATAATGGAAGAAACAGGTGTTTTCCAACAAGAACTCAGTTCCCAGTTGCACTGTTCCATTAAACGGATTTCCCTACTTCTCTCTTGCCTGACAGTGACCCAGTTCCAGAGCTGTTATATTTATTCATGTGACAGCAGGAAAAGTTTTAAAGATTGTTCAACTATTTGCTTAATGTTTAGTTCTCAAGAAAATGGATCACATTCGTTTTATTTAAATCATTTTTATCTATATTACTGTAGCACTTATATAATCTAAACACCACAATGTGTGGATAAGAAGGGAGCAACTAACGGTCATTGGTTTGATGAACTTTTTATGGGCTTGTAAATTGCTTCAGAAAAATAAATGTGTGCCTCCACCTAAAAAAAGCTTCATATTTCTAAAACCAAAACCACAAATGGTTTTGAAGTTGCTCAGATATTTGGTTTCCTGTTTTTCCCATCAGTTTCATTTCTCCCACGAGAGAAATGTGCTAAAACACCATTAAGACAGACCAACTGCTCTTACAGCCATCCCAGATCAAGAAGGGGCAGGAAATACTAGCAGTCTTACTGTAAATTTTCAAGCAATTCCCAGCTAAATTTTGCAGATTCTGGTGGCTCAGACAAAAGTTGAGATAAATATTAGAAGTCTTTAAGGGATTTAGGCAAACTAAATCTAGAATCCCTGTCTTCCAAGATTTTCTTCTTACCCATATAAACATACCCAGCCAGGGCTTATTGAATGAGGAGCATGCAGTTCTTTGTAGAATTAACTTCCTAGATAAAATACAGAGAGAGACTGAAGTAATTTTATCTTCAGTACTATTTTAATTTTCTTTTAGAAATAGGCTTATTTAATTAACTCTTGTCTAAGACTGTCTAATATCATACAGAAAACTGCTATGAAAGTGGTTGAACAAAAATAAACTGAAGTCAACATAAATTAAAACCATCTATTTTATTTCAAGCTATCTCCTTTCACATTTTATTTCACTTGAAGAATATTTGAATTTTGAAAAAAAATCTACTGATCTACAGATTTCCTTTCCCTATTTAATGTGCAAATAGAATTGTACCAAAATAAATAAGGAAATGAAGTCATAGAAGTAGTTACTACCAGATAAAAAATTGTAAATGTCCAGTTTGGTAGCCATTTTCAAAAGTAAAGTAGGTGGATAGATCTTCATCTACTATACTTCAAAACAAATGAAAACAGATTATTAAGTACTTGCATCACTTTTAAGGTACAGCATAGATGCAGGTGCTATTAGTTATCTTTCAAATAAGAACATGTCAGATTTGATGCCTTTCCGTACATTTTGAATTTTCAAAGCGTGTTTTTCTTTTCACAGTCATAAATATCTCTGTGGAATAGAAAATCACAAAGTTAGATTCAAATATTAAATGCAGTTTTACTGACATGAAAAATCATCTGTATAAAGTAATTTATGCAAAACTATATACTACTATCTAGGATCAGGCTACCAATTGTATGTAATTATCCTGCTTGCCTAACACCTCTTCTGTACCCTTCACTCTAGGTAGTGCATTGATGCCGAAAAATTTTGAGAGAACCTGCTTCAGATTAAAAAATCTTTTGCCCTGAAGAATTTCTTTGCTTCTCTATTAAGAGGTCATTACATCAGATTAGCTGTGATTGCGGATAAATGTCACTCAGAAGTGGCTTGACTTTTCAACAGCTTTTTTCTCACTATATTGAATACTACTTTATTCGCAGGGAATTAACAAGTAGGCTTTCCTGGTCTAACATCCAACAGCAAGCCATTGTTAAGCTACTTTTTGTTTGAGCCTTCATTCGATTTCTAATCTGAAAGTAAAACCACATTCTAACTGAGGGCAGCCTGACAGATCACATCATAGGAGCAGATCTCAAATCAGCAAGACAGAGAGAGGAAGCGTTTGCTCACCACAGTGCACATCACTCCTTTTGAGAGCTAAATTATAAAACATGGATGATAAGAAACAGAGACATGCAGTCATCTTTTAATAAGAACCAAAAGGATGTCATGCAGGAAGAATGGGAATTCATCTTCAGCACTTTCCCTCAAGCATTCTGCATGAAGAGGGTTATCTTTTTAGGTAATATACTAACCTAGTAGCACAGAAGGAAAAACCCAAAACAAAAAAGCACTGTTGCCAAAAGGACAACACAATTCCAAAACAGCAAAGAGACGCTTGTTGTAATCCATCCTCTTTTCCCTGAATTTCTGCCATAGGGATCTCAAACACTGGGTCTCCAAGGAGGAAGAGATGCCAACTGTGCTCCTCTTGAGCAGCCCCTAGCCGTTAATTCATGAAGTGTCAATGAAAGGACGCCTGTTCGCCGCATCCCTCCGGCTGGCTGTCTGCAGCAGTGGGTGGTGGCTAGTGGGATGATGTAACCCAAAGTGGCCGTCGGCAGTAGGTCACGGTTCGTCTGCTTCCACTAAGGAATTGCAGCTGTGCAATCTACAGCCTTTAGTTGGGAGAAGATTGGCCACATGCGTGAAAGCATCCTGTAGCTGTTACTTCTGTCTTCCCCAAAGAAGACACAGGAAAGGAGGAGATTACAGAGAACCGCAATGGGTCACTGGTATGGCCAACATCCAGCCTCAATGAGACAAGGGCCATTAAGCAAAGTAATCCCTAAATATTAAGACACGCAGGTGAAAACTTAAGGAATATAAGTGCTAAACCAAGCAAAATATTTGAAAATGCTGTTCAAAGACTTCAGCCTCCAGGTACCAATCCATTTTCTGAGCAGTGATACAAACAGATTACACTGTAAAATCAAGCATAAAGTCTGCAAAAAGGGGCAACATTAGTCCTTCAGAAGAAAGGGCTAGCAATTCAGAAAAACAAAATATCACAAATAAGTGGAAAAGATGCTGGAAAAATAATGTTAGGAAATGGCTGGCTAGCTTCCCTCATTTCATAGGAAAGCCAGTAGATTTCTCATTTCAATGTGTGGCCTTTGTCTCTCATTCTCCTGAGGGACATTCTAGTGAAGATCAAACTGAGGATTTTTTCAAGAACAAAAATAAACTGAGGAAAAGTCAATTATATTTGAAAGGAAAATATAAACTCATGCCTTCTTTCACCCTAGGCCTAATCACTCCTTTTCATTCCTTTCTCCCTCTGAATTTAAGACTGTACTTCTACACCGTTGTAGCCCCACTCTGAAGGTTAAGTCATGACTCTATGCAATGCAACCACCTGTGCCTCTTGTTTCTCTGCTTCTCATTGATGCAGATTGTTATCTTTGATTCTAATGTTCTCCATGTCCTTTCAGTTCACCTGGAAATGAAAAGGCAAGACACTCTGAAACCCAGGACTGCTAAAAACCTTGTAAAAGTTGGTGACTGGTATCTTTTCCTCTTCTTCAACCGTGTAATAGTAATATGGCTTCAACAAATTCTCGCTCAGTTGTAAACTTCAGCATGCAGCAAAACTTCCTTATTAGATGCAATAAGGATGCAATCCTTATTAGATTAACTTCTGTTAGAAGTTAATTATGTCTGAATTCTTTCCAAAATGAACTCATGGAAAAAATGACAGCTGACAAGAAATACAGTAGGAAACCAGATTAATTTGAAGATAGGATAGAGGAAGCTGCACAGAAAATGAGATTTCAGAAACCTGCACAACACAAGGGTAGTGTAGCAAGAGCTACAGAACTTAGCTAATAGCTGAGATATAAGGATGAAGTTCAAGTTTGTCCTATAGATGTGTCCTATAATGTGGTCTAGTTTAGTATCGGGATGTGCCTGTGTGTGCACCTAGTGAACTTAAGCCATGAATTCCCTGCATCATCCAGGAACTCCCCAGACAGCCATCTGCATAGGTGAGAAAATTTATTGATTTGAAACAGTGAGTTGACTACAACAAAGATGTTTCACTGAAATCTTAGCCATCTTCAGAACAAAGTGTCTGACTACTTGGTCCAAGAGTGCTTTGGGTAGGAATTTTGGACTGTCTTGAAGATGCCTCCCAAAAGGTGGTCAAAGTGCATTGACCAGTTTATATGTTTCAATACAGTGATTAACATCCTGGGTGGAGAAATCCCACCCTTTCTTACAGATACTCCCTAGGAGATTCCTCTGCAGAACTGAATAAAGAGTGCAGAAATATGAGAGTTATAAATAGTCAGTAGAAACTCTTCCTGCTGATGCGGACGTGGTCATGTACAACAGTCCTTTGTACATGGTTAATATGGTTAGGAGATATTTAGTATGTAATTCAAGCCAAACAATAATGAATCATTGAATCACAGAATCATAGAATCATTTCGGTTGGAAAAGACCTTTAAGACCATCAAGTCCAACCATTAACCTAGCACTGCCAAGTCCACCACTAAACCATGTGCCTAAGCACCACATCTACATGAACATCATGCCTACACCTTATCTACATGTTCTGCATGTTCTGGAGTGGTCACGCAAGACCAGCTGAGTGTAAAAAGTGGTTCAGAGAGTTTCACCTGATCCTGCTGAAGACAGCAAGGACCCTTGCTATCGCTATTTGGACAGTAACCGATCATCCTGTCTGAAAGAATTCATGAGAGCTCTATCCTACGCCACGATCCCAGAAAATTGGGGCTTTTTTTTAAACAAACTTTCTGGCTATGAGTGTCTGTGCAATACCAGGGCACTAGCTGAAGAAAGTGACCATTGAAGTATAGCTGCAATCAGCGGCAATGTAAGAGGCACGTTTCTGGAATATTCTGGAATATGAAATACATGAAATGTATTTCACAAATACATGTATTTAATGTGCAAAAGAAAGGGAAAGATTTGACTTTCAAACTAGTAACAAAAAAAAAAAAGAACAGGTAGCTGGAATGGAATGGAATGGAATGGTATAGAGTAGAATAGAATAGAATAGAATAGAATAGTTCAGTTGGAAGGGACATACAATGATCAGTCCAACTGCCTAAATAGATAACTCAGGGCCTTTGCAAAGAGGGTCCATGCTTGACACCAAAGAGACCAAAGCCAGAATACCCATCTATCTGCCAAAATAATGCTACAAAGTGCACTCTAAATGCTGAAAAGTATCCTAAAGTGGTGGTGAGATTGTCATTGATCAACCTAAGCCATCCTTGAGAAAAGATGTTTCCAGGCAAATTATAAATCTGCCATGTTGGGGAAGAAGTTTCACAGAAACAGACATTCAGGTGACTTGTAGTGGAATTCTTTTGCTTATTAAAAAAACCGAATCACATAATGACAAAAGAGAACTCGAAAAATAAATGAAAAAACATTTAATCAACTAACAACAACAAAAAAAGGAAATACTTTAGGCCTAGTTTTGGTAAGCAGGAATGAAATAATGGAAAATACACTTGGATGAAGTAGCTGTATGTTTATTTAATTAAATAAACAGATGGAAAGATAAAAAATAAGTTGGTAGAATAGGCTTTTATAGCAAAAATGTCAGTCTGTGAAGAATTAAGGCCTCTGGTAAGCAAATTCAGTCAAACTAAAGAGTTCAAAGTCTCAAATAGTATAGGGGCTTAAATTTCCCCAAGTCAAAACTACATAAAAGCCCTACTTGGAACAGAAATCCCAAACAAGTAAGAAAAGCATCCAGAGCTAATATAATGAATCATTGTATATAAAGGGATATCAGTAATAATATGTGTGCCTGCAAAAAAATGAAGAAAAAAAAAAAAGAGACTGAACTTCAAAGAAAGCTGGGACTTAGCACTTTGAGGATAAAATAACATTCACTAAAAGGCAAACTGGATATAACCCCGAGGAAGAAAATAATAAAGATGAGGAGATGGGAAAAAAGGAGAAATGCTACTGGGTGAAACTGGAATCAAGCTTGAAGATAGGGAATTTCAGGCTAGAAAAACAAATGAAGTTTTGATATAAATTTTAAACTAGATTACTTGCATTGGCCATACGGGCAAAAGCAGAGAATGAATATTATGAAGTAAGAATGTGTAAATGTAACTGCTATAGCAAATGTTGAAATGCAATTCAAAAACTTACAATATTGTAAGGGGAAGGTAAGGAAGGGAAGAGACAGTAAATAAGCTCCATGTGAAGATAAGAACAAGCTGGTATTTATCACGTCAAATGTCTGGCATTTAATAGTTCTTCTGCAGCAAATAGTGAAAAAACAGCAAATTAAGAGAGAGGAAAGGAATCCAAGTACGCTTCTAAGGGCATCATATTCAATATTTTATGATATTTTACTCATGACTTTGGCACAAAAAGCAAAATGTGATGATGACATATTGTCAACACCAAGAAGCTTTATGTGACTTTGAGAAACAAAGGGATAGTAAAGAAATGACAGTGGGTAGTATGAAGTGAAAATCACACACAGGTATCCTATTCCACAAAATTCACGGTGTAGAACCCTATTTATGATAACTTCTGACCCTACAAAGAAAAGAGCTAATACAGAACCCTGGACTTCATAGATATAGTAGAAAAGGGATATTTAAATTGGATACTTCTTATCCTGAGAAACCTTCAAAGCCCAAGAGCTTTAAATCAGGCCCAAAACACTGATGACTGGTTTAAAAATCATGAGCTACAGAAGTGCTATAAAAAACTATTAGGTTTGTTTTCATTTAACTTCTCAGGTATTTTTATGTTGTTACTCTGGGGCACCTGCTCTCTCCCAGTCCAATTTGCAAGCATCCTATGGCAAAAACCTAGGGCTGGATAAAAAAAATTAATTCCATTTCATTAAAACCGTAAAAATAAGGTTTACTGTAGTTTCCTATGTACTTTGCACTGAATTCAACTTCTGATTAACCTTATACTTAGTACAGTAACTAACACTGTACACAAACTAGCTCTGTGGAAAAGAGATGACCTAGATCCAAGGCTTTCTTTGCTGATTTGACACAAAATATGCGACAACTTCAGCTCATGCTCTTGCTTCATGCTTTACTCCTTTTTTCTCTCCCATTTCTTCCATAGTCTTCTATCACCTCATCTTTTTTTGTCAGTAGAAACAAATGGGTCTCCTACTCTCCAGGAGGTTTCCCCACTTTTCAGGCCTAACAAATCTCATGCAAAAAAATGCAAACCTCCCACCCCTCAGCACCTGAAAGCCTGTAATACAGGCTCCAACATGCAGGAGTACCCTCAGCACAGGTTCCTGGGAGACAAGGCGAATGTTACTGCACAATGTGTGAAGTCTCAGGATAGGGAAAGGTCATGGCAGCCCCTTTGGTGATTGAAAAGCACGCTGACTGAAAATTTTGGGCATGTAACATAGTCCTTTTTGCAGGAATTTCTCTTTAGGTTGTCGCAAAAGAGAGATCATGTGCTGATGGACAGGATGTTCATTTCCCTGACATGATGAAAATTATTTCACTTCATTTAATTAAGATTAATAACGTAAGCAAGAAAGTGTCTTTTGCCGTGCCAAATTTAATGTGATTTATGAGAATATTCTATTATTTCAGAGATAAAAATATTTTAGAATACTAAGACATTTTGTATGTATGTAAGATGAAAATAAAACAATCCATCTTCTGAAAAGATTTTTTTGAGCAAACTGTAAGACTTCTCCTTTTTACAAAACTGTCTTTTGTGATATAAATAGAACGAAATTATTACTTCATCAGTCACTTACCATAAGACACCTTCTTTTCATGAAATGCACTTTTTCTTGCAAAATTAAAGAAGGCATCACATGTGATAATGGCCTAAATTTAACACAATGAAAATAAAACTTAAAAGAATTTTAAATCTACAAATACCAGGATGTAAATGCCAATACTAATTTCTTCCACAGGCTTCATAATGGTTTTTAATATTGTTAGGCCTGACTGGAAATTGGAATTTCAACATTTCCTTTTGTCTCATGTTAAGAACAAAGTGAAAAAAAAAAATCAAACTAGTGGGAAACAAAGAGAAAAGTTCTGATATGCTTTGACATTTCCAGTTACAAATATAATTGAAATTAAGTATCTTTAAATTATTCATATGTCTTAAAACAATCTCTAGCCTCCATTTTTCTGCAATAATTGAGTCACTTTACAGACTACATGTCCCACTTCGCCTCATACACTTCAGACACTTATTGAGACTTAGTCCATCAAGGAATTCTAATTTACAGAAGAAATCAGACATCAAAAAGGTTATTTGAGGAAGGAGTAGTGTCAAACTGACTTGAAACCAATAAATTTTAACAATAATTGCACAAGTTTCAAACTGACTTGAAACCAATAAATTTTAATAATAATTGCACAAGTCAGAACCTGAAAATCAATATATAAGTCCAATAGAGCAGGGTAACTTTTAAGGGTTAAAAACTAGCCTTTTTGCCTCTGCTACATTACAAGACCTAAATTCCAGTCTCAAATGCCTGCATCCATATTTGCCTTCTCCTTGCTGCTCAGATAAAGGCTCTGTTACCCCTTCCTTAAGACAGATTTGTATCTGTCTTCATGGACAGGTCTGTGCTTTTCACTTACAAGCTTTTGTCCCGAATCATGGAACAAATGTGTCGGAACAGATATATTTTTTACATTTGATAAAGCAAATTCTGCTTTATCAAACTATTCCTTTTTTCAGAATTAAGTATTTGAATGTAACATATTTTTATAAAGTCTAAATTTGTGTTTAAATAAAAGTTTCCAGCAAAATCAACACTTTGCCCATGCAAGAATTTGCCTATTTTCAGACAAAACCACATTTTTGCTAGAAATTTGCCCAGATATATCGTACAATTTCTTATACTTCCTAGCTTCTGAGCTGAGGGGAGAGTAGGTAAATGGCTTCATTTCTTCCCTTACTGAATTGCTATTCACTTACAACTTTACCTTTTTTGCTGGTTCTGCATCAAGCATGTACAGTAAAACTGCACTGTTTTAGAGACAGAAAAAATCATTAGAAATTTTGTTCTACAAAGTCAAAATCCAAGCAGTAAAAAAATCTATTGATATAACAGTCCTTTTTTCTTTTCCTCTTCCTTTTCCCTTTCCTTTTTGATAGATAATCAGTCTTATTTGAAACCTCAGTTGATCTTCTTTGAAGACAAAAAATTCTCTCCACCTGTATATTGCTAGCTCTGTTATAAAAAGAGACATATGATATCCAGAAACTTAGATCTAGAAAAACTTGTCTGTGTGAAGATATTATACAGACATTGATTCTCCCCTCATCCCTTCCTTTGTGCAGTTATCTCTACTACCTGAATCCCTGCTATGAAAAGAACACATTTAGCATAGCACTGAAGTATTCCGATTTCTTTTTTAAAACTGGTATCTCACACAGTTTTTCAGTTTGATAAACTAAATTGCTTTTGTCAGAGTTCTTGCAAGGTTTTTGATTCTTGTGCAATTATGATGCAAAGCAGGTGACATCTACAGCATTTGACTAACATTTAGCAGGTTTCAAATGTATTTCTGACGTGGTGGGTATCTGCCAGCACTGACCACCTGTCTTCCCTGCCTGCTTTCTCTACAGCTGACGTATATTCCCAGCCCCACCATCTGGGCAATGCCTTTCACATACAACTATGGAGGACTGCTGAAATTGTGGCTGGGAGGCAACATAAAAACCTTGTGGTCTGAGGGAACCATCTGAGCAGAGCACAAACTCCGTGTCCAGCATGGCCATTTGTGCTACCAAAAACCCTGCATGTTTCTCGTTGCTCTAGGAGCATTGAACAGGGCTCCAGAAACAGCACGTTTCCTCCTGGCTGCTTCCTGCTAATAATCTGAAGTCTGCCAAAGTAGCTCGAACCTCTCCCCTCTCCACACCCAATCCCTAGGTCACAAACCTTCCCAGCGCTGACAACAATGACTCTCTGAAAAAGAATGACAAAATCTAAATCATCTTTCCATACACAGGGAATGGCTTGCCAGGTGATTTGATCTGTGGCAAAAATCAACCCTTCTGAGCCTACCATTATTTTTAAGAGCCTTTTGGTTATGGGGCATATTAGGATTTTACACTCTGCAATGAGAGAATAAAAAGCCAACAACAAATCTCCAACAGTTATTCAACTTGCCCTCGATTCCACTACTCCTTTCTCCCCCACACACCCACACACATTTTATATCTTTATTACATCAGAGAATGCTGTCTCAATGATGTAGTACAGTGTAGTACAGTACATCTGGTGGCTTAGGTAATAAATCACAAGACTATTTTTCTAAGCTTTTAAATGAAATTGTTTTATCATCTGCTTCTTCCTACTAACAACGCCATCGGTCCAAATGGCTTGCTTGGCTTTGTGAGCTTTCCCACTAGCTCACCAGGCCTGGCACAAAAATTTCACAGCTGTGCCATATGCTTGATGGTTTTAACAATGAGTCCCTGGTTACACGATGAAATTTCATTTTGCACTCAAGTCTCCACTCCCCACATTCTACGAGGATGACAGACAGTTTGGGAGACCAGCCCTGCCCCCTTGTCTGGCAACAGAGGTATTAGCGAACAACAAAAACCAACCTTCTTCTTTGGGAACTCCCAACATCTTTTCAAAACACAGCTATAACAAACTCCAAAGCACTAAGGACCTTTAACCTCAGGTTCCCCCTCCCTACCCCACTCCTCCCCCACCCCAAGCCAGGCTTGTGAATTATAAGCACAACACCCACTCATGTAGATTTAACTACTTGGTTATTGAAATTGTGCAAATAGGACAAACATTTATATAGACACCATTTGCCTAAAGGTTAGAGTATTCCTTGGTATTTCAGGCCACTTCTACCTGTGGTGTGTTAAAATAGGTTTTTTAAGATTTACATTTACTCAAACCTTCATTCTGCTTCTTGCTGTTGTTTTGTCAGACCAGAATGTTATTTCTTTGCTTAAAATCCTATATATACTACAGGCCAATTAAGGAAAATGCTGAGCAGCAACTTCAGCTGAGCCCAGGCAGTATCAGCTGACAACTGTGTAACCAGGACATCTGCCAGCGGCTACGTGGATGTGCTTATACCCTAGTGCACCTTCAGATTATCCCACAGAGGAGGTAATGGCCCAGATTTTACAGGAAAATCACTTTTAAAAAACATACAAAATATTACATTTTGTATGATCAAATGCATGACCAATGCATTTTGTAGATCAAATGTATTAGTTGGAGCATCTACTTGAAAAACATCAGTACGCTGAAGCTACATGTTATTAGCTCAAAGTTTCAATGTACTTAATTCGGCAGTCATGGTAGCATTTCAAAGTAGCGGCACTCCATTTTGTCAAGTTCCTTCTCCCACAGATAAGTTTTACTAGTTCCATTGTTTAACAATAAAAATCAGCAGCATGTTGGGTAAATATTAAAGAAGCCCCACACCTAGTCATTCATGCACATAGCTGGTTCCATTACATATGAGAAACATAGAAACACTAGGTATATGTAATTAACAAACAACAAACTATTATATTCATTTATTAACCTGCTACCAAAATCATCATTCTTTATTTCCTACAGTTATACATTTTTTTTTTTTTTTTTAAACTAGGGCCATCTCTGTCTTTGTTTTGTAATTCCCGTGAGGATGGCCAGGGAGACCAAAACGTCCACTCAAATGTCATGAGTCAAGGCTGAGAATCTCTAGTGAACTGAAATCAAACCAGTAAGTAAAAACAGTGTAAAAGGAAGCATTCCTCATCTTTAAAACTTATTTACAATGAATGAGAATGATAAAACAGTACTCGAGAATAACAATTTATTCAAATACTACTTAATGCCAAGTGCAAGAAGAAATTCTACTTGCACAGGAAACTGTCTTCATGCACTCCTTACGGTTAAGATTACTTCAAAGTATAGTGATACTCTCTTCACTATCTCAGCTCAATACTCAAGCCCCTCAGCTCAAGCCCTAGGTGTTTAGTATGCTGAAAACAATCATGCAGGAAACTCAGTGTTATATGGCAAATCAAAACACTATGGTACCTAGTAGAAGAGAATTTGTAAGTCTTCAGAGGAAATTAGGATAGCTGCCAGGTTCCTAACACTGCTTTTTAAGGCTTCATGTAGAAGCAATCAGACTTGCCTAAACACAGTTCATATTCTGAAGATTATCTTCAAACTAATGAGAACTGAGATTTAAAGTCACATTTTCAGAGTGTGTAAAACTGCATATTTCACCCTGACCTTTCATGTTTGTACTTGGTCAGAAGCCTAGCTTACTGAGCAAACTGTACCACCTCGCAGTGGAGACTGCTGACATCTGGACCAGGCTCACTGCTAAGACGGTATTTTGCTCAAACCACCTCATCTCAGCTTCAAGTCAGTTAAAAGCACATGAATCAAAGATAAGCAATTCAAGCTACAACAATGCAGCATATAAAACCTGAAATGTTCTCCTTTACAGTGGTATATACATAAGAGCAACTATATTATGTCAGGCCAAAGCTTTATGTGGTCCACTTGGTAATCTAAAAGAGTGGCCACTAGCAGCCACTTAGGGAAGAGTAGAAATAGTATAGGCATCCTTCTCTGAGCATACAACCCTTAATAGGACAGCATAGAAGTATGCCTATATTAATGATAAATTTAATATTTCGCAAATTCATGGTGATTATATCAGAAATTCAAATCTGAATCTCTAATAACAGTTAAGGGATTTATGGAAGTTACTAATTCTTTTAATAACAGCAGGTAGTATTGAGTAGGAACAACAATTTTGCTTGTAATCATCTCACATTAGAATTATGAGCCATTCACCAAAAGAAAAGACATTGCTAAAAAAAAAAAAATTTTTAAAAGGACTCCCTCAAGATATGGCTGCAGTAGTGCTGCCACAAAAAAAGAGCAGAATGAGTTCAAGACTTTGGAAGGCATTTAGTTTCTGTTTTCTGAAAACAGTAGCTAAGCAGCAGACAAGGACTATTTATTCCTCCTCTCTTCGTGAGACTGTGGAACATCTAATTCTAAATCTATGCTGTCTAATTATCACTGTGCAGAAGGATGCAGATTCTATCCCCAAAATACAGTAGTGCCAACTTCTGCAGCTCTCCCTATTAGCATAGTTTGTACTATAGTTAGCAGGCAGCCTGTGATAATTTGCTGTTCAACTCTTTCTTTTATCTGAGTAATAAATACACAAGAATGAGGGAAAGATATTTGATTATTCAGTTGAAAGCAGTCCAACTCATTTGAACATGAAACTATTACACTTTGGAATATACTCAGTTTTCAGAAGCCCCATCTATTCCCAAGTGTTGAGTGTAGCTGGATCAAATCCTCATGTCCCCATTATGTGATTAAAACAGCCCCTGACTATGCTGTTTCTATGTCTGTCTCCATTTCCAACTTCTGTGGCTCCAGAGTATCCCCCTTCTCCCCCATTAAAGGTGATCACAGATTGAGAGTTGGCTGCTTTGCCTTTTTATACATACCACTTGGATCATGAGTAATGAAGGGCATTTCATTTAGGGGTGTTCCTAACAATGGGACCCTGTCCAACTGCCATGTGTCTGTTAACTAAATGTTAAAACAAGGTAGGTTAATGTTAGGCAAGTCTCCTTGGAAAGTTATTAGCAGAAGAGACTGTTTATTGCTAAAACATTCTTAAGCAAAAATAGAAATATATTTAACACTGTGTCCTAGATTTCCAATGCACATCTCCAAAGAGAGTGTTTTAATAATTTTGTACTGTCTTTGTTCTCTTCAATAATAGCTGCTAGCTGGTCTGATAACCCCTCTTACTCTTTCATTACAGCTTCAACAAGTACAGCAAATAGCAGCATTATGATCCCAAAAGAAAGCTCCAAGTTCTAAGTTCATGAGATTTCTCAAATTACCAGTTAACAATAAGGCTATTAATTTTAAAATCAACTTAATCCTAGCATGTTTAGGATTAACGAATATTACATTCTCCTCAAAACACTCCTCTGGGGCAGGCAAGAAAGTTTCCCAAGGAATGAGTTAATCAATATGTGAAGCAGTGGCAAAATCACATCACTGCTTTACACTAGCCTGACAAAAGGAGTTGAGGGGGGTGGGAAAGAAGAAAAAAACACGTAAAAATTAATCAGGGCAAAAACAATAAACAACTTGCTTTTCCGAATTTTCACTTATGATGGCTGTAGCTCACAAGTTCACAAACTGAATGGATGAAGCCAAGGCAAACACACTAAGATAAACATTATGTGTTTTATATAATTAACTTACTTATTTTCATTTTTGATACTCTAACCTATATCCCTGAATTAGAAGCAGTTAAGAAATGGATGTTACGGCATTTTGGGCTCACAAACATTGTGAAACATTTCAAACATTTTGAAAAGAAAAAGTAAGGAAGATCCCCCAGAGGAAAAAATGATTGTTTCTCTTTCGCATGGAGAGAGGCTTAGTATGCCAAAAGAGAAGAAAGTTCGAGAGATGGCATGGTATCTCTGAGATGGTAGAAAGAAACACTCCCTTGGAACCAGGAAGAAATGTATGAGTTTGCTACCGCTGAGTTGGCTGGAAGCAAGTAAGACCTGTAAGGACTGAAATAACAGAGAAAGAACTGCTATTCTAAATCTTCTGTTTATTTCTACTCTTACTGAAGTATTTTGTACTAAGTTGTCTTTTTCTCCATTTAAAAAGCTTAATTTATTGGTTTTATTTTTAATTGCTTTTTTTAAGTTTAAAAAGCTTTTGGGGGAATTCATTATAGGAGAAAATTTAAGCACATCCACTTCAAAGCTCTCACTGAATCCACATCTCATTACTGCCATTTAATTGTTTCTTCATTAGCCCTGTTCTTTCTCACTTTTATGGAAGAAATAGATGTTTCTTATTTTCTTTAATCAGGGAAAAGGACAGCTTCAATCACCTCAAACAATACTTTCTCTGCACTGCATTTTATATAATGAAAATTATTTCAGTTTATTATCTACCAAAGATGTGCCTTAAAAACCTTTAGGTATGTATGCATGGGCCAACATAAAAGCTTCATGATCATCTAATGCAGCTAAATTCATTTTCCATGTGTAAAATGAAAATTATTTTCCAAAACAACAAGTTAACACTTAAATTTTAAAATTTAAGTGCTGAGTTTGAGTTGCATTTACGTCCTACACTTGAATTTACAGAAAACAATGAGAAGAAATTATTTACTTAGGCTTCTTGTTTTGCTTTCTGTGTGCACATAAATATAATACTTCAAAAATTATTATTATAAAGAAAAAATTCAGCTCTTTCATAAAACTGGAACAGATTTTTGTATGTATGTATTACACAGGGAAAGGTTAGTTTAGGCGTAATGCCAGCTTAATCCTTGGCATTTGTTCTTAAACACCCAGCAACATGAGTTTCAATTAGTATTAGATGTAGGAATGTTGTTTTTGTAATAGACACACCTGTTTGCCGTGAAACGAGTTGAATCCAACAACCTGTTTTATATACACTACATGATAATTTCATGTAGTCATAATTCCTCCCTTCCCACCACCCCTTACTGATGATATGCTTTAAAAAAAAAAGAAGTTATCTGAACATACTTTGGGATCAGTAAATATGAAAAAAAAATAATGTTCTCTGAGTTCATTCTATATCGATTTTGTATCTATATCTTCCTGCTTTGATGCCAAGAGACTGCCTAAAGGAAAATAGTTGGATGCTTTCCAGGACTTCAAAACACAGCCAAGTAAGCTTTAGTGTATATTTCATCACCTTGACATCAGTTTAAAATACCACTTTAATAATGCAAAAGAAAAAATCAGATAAGGCTTCATGAATAACCAGAACTCCAGCTGAAATTAAAAAAAAAAGAATTAAAAGTTCTAATGTCTTTAAACGGAGTTAAATCTGTTCAGGAGTTTCCAACAAGTCAAAATTCAGTTTTTGTCAACTATTAGATATCTTCCTTTTCACTGAACAACTCAATAAAAGAAAACCCTTCACAATGCCACAGACTGTATCAATATAAATTTATTTTAGAGCTTACAAGGGGTCTTTTCTCTTTTAAACCAGGTAAAACCTGCATTTTTGTTCTTTTTAAGAGAAGACCAGTTTACTCAATACTCTCACTGTTTTTAATTTACTTATTAAAAAAAAAAAAAAAATCACGTTAATACCACATTGTTCTTCCTGGAGCACTCAAAAAACTGTTGGAGATGGCCATGTCATTTTGACCAGGAGGGCCTCTTTCACCAAATACAAAATTGAGTAGGGAAATTTCCCTCTGGTCAGTGATTTATAAATAAATATTTCACTTATCTCAAACTTTTTTTGCAATTTACCGTTTATGTGGGGATAATCCATAGTGTCCTTGAACCATTATGTGGTATGCAAACCAAAACCAAGAGATTGATCTTGCTCTAAGAAATTTACAAGTATAAAAAAGACCCAAACTGAAAAATTCAGATCATTGCATCCTGTGAGGCTGAGTTTGAGTAACTCATGCTTTTTTGTGTGGACTTGCCAAAAATGGACCAAGAACTTTCACGACACACTTCTATTTCTCCTCTGACTGACTCGTTATGTTATTCTATAGGAATGACACACTGCAGCTTATTACAGGGAATAAACTCAGGCAAGGAAGAATACAGTATTATCCGCTAAATTAACCTGAATATTGAGCTAACTGAAGATGAAATATTTCCTTGAAGTAATTTCTCTGACGTACTGAAATGGCTTTAACCAAACTAAAGCATATTGTCCTCTGTTTAAAAACATAGAAGTGAGTACAAGAAATATTATTGTGCTTAATCCAAACAATAGAAAGATTCAGACCATAGCTTGGGAGGCTAGTTACTGCACTACATCCTTTATTTAGTACAGTGCTTTGTTACTTTGGCCAAGCCATAGTCTGTGGCATCACAGTCTAAGAAATACAAAAAAATTGTTAGTGAACAGACCATCTTTACCTCTGGTTTTATGTTACCAAGTTCAGCGAAGGCAGGTCATAAGTACTATCACCCTAAATTATTTTGCAGCAGTGCTTAACCCTGGATTAAGATGTTCTGCTTGCTCAAAGAATGTTAAAATGAAGTTAAATAAATTATACTATATGAATGGCAGCTGTGAGAACCTCAGTTTTTTAAAGGTGAGGGAAGACATATTGCAATGTCTCCCAATGTCATCCCTGAGTAATGACTAGAGCTAATAATGTATATTGTTTTAAGATAGACTCATACTGGAAAATTCAAAGTTGCAAAACTTTGTCAAACCCAAAGCTGCAAAAAAACCTCAGTTCAGAAAAATTCTCCAGACTAATCTTTCCCCTAACCAGTTGTTCTTTGGAACAGTGCAAAACAATTTTTTTTCCTCAAATTTCTGTCTATGAAAAGAAAAATGAAAAAATTACCAGAATATTTCAACTTATATCCAAAGCATTTTGACAGATTTACTACTATGTTTTGTGAGGATATGAAATTTTACCTTTTAGCAAAAATCAAATTCTTACAAAATGAAAGGTTATTTTTCTACCCAACCTAAGGAGCTTTAATTTAGAACAGATGAAAGAATGCAGACCCATGAGCACATGCAGCTTTTTATGCAACATATTCATTTTTAGGAAATTTCTCACTTTATGTAGTAACAAATTAACACTTTTAAATTTGTGGGCTGCTAGCATCAAAATATGGTTGTAAATATACTGAGGAAGTAAGAAGCATAAACTATATTTTTCATAATATTTTAGTCCTCAACGTCTATAAATTGTTTCACTTGTAGCATTGATAATACCAGGCCTAGGACTAGCAACAGTCTCCAAATAATCAGCAGTTTCCGTACTTCCGTTCCCACTGGCACTCTGTGCAATGGCCTTTGCCATCTTTTTTTGGTTTTGTAGGAAAAAACCCCTCACATTAAGGTTCAATATTTCTCAGAGAAAGATAATTACCTGTCATAACAGAGACTGACAAACAGGTAGACTAAGCACAGGAAAAAATGTTTTAAAAGTCAACAGAGAGAAACATCATGCTCTCCTTTTACTATTCCACCAGTCTAGCACTCACACAGACCATTCTGTCTAACAGTTTGAAGGGAAGTTGAAGAGTATAGTTTTTATGCTTCATTACGGTTTTCTTTTACCCATCCCACCCCTTTTTTTTTTTTTTTTTTTTTTTTTTTAGCAAATCATTATACATATAGTATGCTTCACCAGTAGAAAATCTTATTACAAACCTTTGCTTCACAGCCTATTGTTTAGAAGATTTGGACAAGTGCTGGTACCACAAAACACAGCAATAAAATGTTAAGCAGTGAAGCTCTACATCTGTGCAAAGTCAAGGTTCTCCATTAAATACAACTTTATTTGCCAAAATTTTTTTTGTGGTGGTCCAGACCTTATAAACAAATAGCCTACTCTGCTTTTTGAAAAATGTGGATGATGTAAAAGATGGCTGTCATTTCTTCTATACGCATATTACACTTACTATGCCAAATATTTTCTGTTCTTACCCTTTATTAAATGCATACCCTAACAGTTTGCTTTTATTTATCAGAGGTACTACATGTAGTGAGGTAAAATGAGCTTTGCCAGAGCACAGCATTATATTTTCAGTTAGGAAAGTTTACTTTTGCAAATTTAAAACTTCATCAGAAAATTAAAATACATGGATATCATTTAATTTCTATGCATGTGCAGGCATATGTATTTAAAATGTTTAGTTCATGAAACTGCTATTCATTTCTATAAACTCTACTATTTCTATCAAGTCTACTTCATAGCCATCCTCAATTACCCTGACAGTACTATCAAAGGGTCAATATATTATCTGAACGAAGTATTCAGATTTTAGGCCTAGCAATTGCTCAATTATATTAGATACAATTTGCAATTTCCCTGTTTGCCACAGATATGACTCTCTATTTTGCACTGACTCAGCAAAATCAATTTACAAGCTATACTAAATTTTAGAACAATCAAAATTATACTTTATTGGATCAACATTTTTGTCCTGAATTGTCATCTAAAAGTTACCTGTGTTTTCAAGTTTACATCACAGTGTACCCTTAAGGTTATCACACTTCTGTGAAATACTCCAATACAAAAAACCAACCACTGCAGTGATTAGCATCATATTCATCAATACATTCCTAAGTTTCACATTGCAACTGCTTGCATGGAATATACATTGTTTCCTTGAGAGTGATACTGTTAAAAGGCTGAACTATGTTTCCACTGTTATAAATAACATTGTTCACCTTCATGCCGTGAATGATGTGCCTCTTAAAAGATAAGGGCTGCATTTATATGATGTTGAATGACTGCAACTATAATTAAAACCTCCAAATTTATAAGGTACTCTGCATCACACAAAAACGTGACCCTCTAACAGGAGTGAATTTGCAGTTCAATTCTACATAAAACATTGTGCTCATTTCTTGAATAAATATGAAGAATTATTGGGATATTTGCAAGCTTTAGAACCAGCAGAAATGAACCGCCAACTCCTGATGCACTTGGGAGTCTGGACAATAAGACAAAACCTGGAATTACTCCATTGTGATAAGAAAATTAATGTAGGATACGCAGGAAAAACATACAGAAAAGGGGAACCTAAAGGTTTTATTTAATTTATTGTTTTACTGACAATGAAAAAAGAGTTTTCCTCTCCATGAGTTATTTCTTAAAAGCTAAGCATTTTCTCTGTGCCATTCTTGTAGCGTGCACAGCCACAGGAGTTAAGAGCTAGCCAATTCTGTCAAAACCTCCCATGCATGCAACTATCTCCACAACCAAAATTACCACTGTCAGTATGCACTGATTACCCATTTCACTTTTGTACTCTCAAAAACACCAGAACAAACCCTATTGGTCAGTTTTAAAAATGGCTCGGCTGCAAAGTTAATGTCAGTTGTGATTCAGCCCTAATTTTGCCTGTCAACAGTCTTGTTCAACTTCCCAGATATTCCAGCTTGTTGCCAAGACCATTTTGTAAATGAAATCTCTCTTTTGAAAATCACCATATGAATATGTCAACAGGTCATGAAATATTTTCATTACAAACCTTGAAGAAAATCTAAGCTCTAAAGCAACAGTTAGAAAAATGTCTATTTCATTAGACATGAGTGTGAAATCTTGCTGGAAAACATTTATTTTGGCAACTCCCTATTCTGTTGGTGGCCCAAAAGTATCCTGACTAGACTATCCTGGTGGGAGGCAGCACCAGCACCAGCAAGGAAGCTGTAGCAGATGAGCTAATCACTACAACGATCACCCTAGAGCATGAATTTGCAGTGTGCAAGTACCTACGCAGCTGCAAAGTCAGACAGAAATAGAAATTCGCATGTTACTTCAAAGTAAAAGGTTGAAAATTTTTATTCATTTATCCAAGGATCAAAAAGAGCGTTAGAAAACCCACAAAAGAGATGACTTTTTTCTCATGCTAGTGGTGGGAATAGATGTTAGCTCACATACTGAGAACAGGGTTCCTTCAATCTCTTCATAGGGTTCCTTCAATCTTTTCATAACCTTTTAAAAGTTCTGTGGTCATTTTAACTAAGATCCTTCAGCCACCTGTCAGATCTAGTGAGCATCCATCTTTAATCTCACTAAGTCTCCTACAGTACACAAAAATCTGATTTTAAAGCTGAAAAGTACGTTGAAGGTATAAGCCATAGGCAATTACTTGACGCACAAAGAGACTGCTTCCCAAATAAGAAACAGGTAGATATGTATAGGGCAGATCATGTGTGTTTGCATGGGTGTAAGGAAGGGGATGTGTGATGCACCCTAATCCATGAAACATAGGAAGAAATGTGTTGGAAGCCCCACTACAAACCTTGAAGTCTCTCCACGGGGAGAAGATTTTCTCACAGTCATCAACATCTTACCCTCTCTCAACCTCCCACCTCCAAAATTTCCAGAGATTCATACTATTCCTGAATCTGTGAGGGTTTCCAGAGCCCCCTGCAACACAACTCAGGAGGGCTGCATAGAGAAAAAAAGTGCTGGTTAAAAGATCCCTCTTGAGGTGTGCAAAAGGAAAGCACCTACAGTATCTTGTCATAGCCATGTTTTTCCAAGGAGGACTTAACCTCCGTGAAACTCAGAGGGTTTTGTCCTAAAACTGAAATTTATGATTTGTGAATATAATCTCCTGCATGACTGTATTTGAGACAGATTTTTTTTCTTAGGCAAATGCAATAAATTCCAAAAACATTATTTATCCAAAGAAGAAATCTTTAACAATAAAGCACACAGCTGAGTGTCAAGATACCTAAGTTCTGCCAGAGATTTCCTATGCACTCCATCCCAAAAAAGAAATACTTATCTCACTTGTGAATTTCACATGTCAATTTGGTGTCTGTAAAGTATCCAAAATCTTCAAATACGGTATGAATTATAACAGTCTACTGAGTGTTACATGAAAAAAAAAATCACTAAAAATAATAGTGCAAAGATCTTAGTTTCAATTCTTTATTTGTAAATGTTTTTACTTACAACCCTTCTTAAGTAGCTTTTTGCAAACCAAGTAAGTCCATACACTCATATCAAAATTAAAAAACATGAATTGAAGGCAATTTTTGGAGTTTTGGGGAATTTTGGTTTAAGTCAAACAGATCAAACGCATAACTAAACAAAACAATCTGGCAAAGTGTGAAATATGACTCCTTCTCTTCTCTGTAACAAATCACTGTACTACCGAAAGGATGAAGAGGTTTTACATTAAAATTGAGAAGAAAAAGACAGCTTTCATACTTCTTTGAGATGAATTTGGAGAGTTCCTTCAGCATTCAAATGTGAAATTACAGAACTGCTGGCCAAGGTATGTAACCTACCATTATAAACACCCATTGTGCCAGTGGACTGGCAGGTTGCCATTATAACTCCCATCTACAAAAAGGGCTCCAGAGCAAACCCTGCAAACTACAGACCAGTGAGCCTGATTGCTCACATCCATGGGAAGATGGCAGTCTGTTTTTAAAAAAGAAAAAAAAAAAAGTGGGGGGGAGAGAAAGAAAAGATTACTTAATACACACAGATGAACACAGTTTTGTTGGGGAGGCATCAGTGTGGCTTCTGTAAAGGGAAATCTTGCTTCATTAACCTGTTGGAATTGCAGAAGGGTAACAATAACCATGTGGATAAAATCTGACCTGGATTTTCAAATGGCTTTTGACAAGGTCCCACTTGAAATGTTATAAAGAAATTCCATTGCTGCAGGATTGTAGAAGAGGTTCTTTCAGCAACAGGGAGCCACTTAAAACAGAGGAAACAAAAGGTAGTGCTTAGGTGTCACTTTCAGGATGGAAAAATGCCAAGAGCAGCATCGCTCCCTCATGGGTTGGTGCTGGGAACAGCTTTATTTCACCTCCCTTTCAGTGACCTGGAAAGGAGAGGCAACTGTGAAACCTCCAAGCTTGCAGGTGATACTGAGTTCTTTATGTTCAAATGCTGTGCCCATGGCAAGGAACTATAGAAAGGCCTCAGGGATGTGGTAGGTGAGCATCAGTGTAAGGTCATGCTGAGGAGAAACAACGCGGAACTGGCAATTTCAACTCAGGAACAAGATCTTGGGGTCAAGTTTGGCAGGTATCCAAAATCATCAGCTCAGAGTGCAAGGGCATCTGAGAAGCCAAAAAAATGTTTGGCTTCATCAGGAAGGTAACTGAGGACAAGGTCATCTTTTTGTTCCTGTAACAAACATTGATGCACCCACATTTTGTGTGCTGTATGTCATTCCAGTCTGTGCATCTCAAAGGGAAGGTAGGAGAATTACAGAACATAAAAAAAAAAAAAAATTCCAAAAAAACAGCTAAAATGATCCAGGAGGTGGATTGGCTGTCTTACAAGCAGAGGTTTAAAAGTCTGGGTAGTTCTTCAGTTCGGAGGCGAAAAGGCTGAAGAGGGCTATGACTGAGATTTGTAGATTCCTGAAGGTAGCAGGTAAGCTGAATGTGAGACTGCGCCTCACCAAATGCCATGGCACAAATATAAGGGTCACTTGGTGAAAGTAGCAGGAGATCAGGTTAAAACAAATAAAGCCATGCATGATGTCATGTGGTGGCTCGTGAACTTCTTGAATTTGCTTCCACAAGGCTGTGGAAGCAGGCAGTGTCACTGGGTACAAAAAGGGGTCAGATGATGCATGGGCAAGAAACCTGTAAGCAGCTACTGAAGAGAATTAAGGAGGGATATCCGCTGCCACCTTGTGCTCTCCTCTTCCGGAGGCTGGAGGAGTACAAGGGGATGAGACTGAAGAAACCATTAGGTTTGTGCACTCTCCTGAAGCAGCATCCGCTTTTGCCTCTGCTGGAGACAGACCACTGTTGGTGGATGTACCCAGAGCTGATCTAATCCAGTTGAGAATTAATGTTCTCATATGTTTTTCCTCATCAAGATAGACTGTAAGAAGGATGCTATCTCTACCCACTATGCTTCTGACACTCTAGGTCCATGACCAATTGCACTGCACAGATTCATTTCAGGACAGTAAAGAACAAGATGCAAATATTGAGACTGAAAATGGGAGGGGAATTCTCTGAGACTCCTCCTTGAAAGACAATTCCTTCCTGAATTTTAATATGGTATTCCTAATCAAATATTATTCATATTGAAGAACAACTTTTTCCCCATATTGAATAGCTTCTTCCTAAGCAACAATTACGCAGCTCAATTCACTGGTGTGATATTTACATTTCTTGGGCAATTTGGGAGAACCCAAAAATCTTTGTACTAGATACAGAGAAACTTACATTCATAATATAAGCACTTTATGCTCAATTAATGCTTGTCATCCTACATACTAACTAGCTGTTTCACTCTATTTCATTTCCAGCTGAGGGAACTCAAAAAGCATTTGTCTGTTTCAGTGTTAGGAAGCTAATGCATTGTTATCCTCAGCTGACGTCAGAAGAATTTGAACCACAAGGCTAAAACTCAGTGTCTTCATGTTACTTACTGGTACTTTCATTTTTAGATGCTTGAATCAGACAGAGCTACTTTTCACGGAGGAGCATCACATATAACCAAGAATTGAGAGGAACTGCAGGTAATTCTCAGTATCACTTGTTTCACCTGAATTCACACAGAAACCTGCCCATAAGAGAGACACAAACTCTCTTTTTTAAAACACCTCACTTATTTCTTGGGCACAAGGCCAACAACTGAAGTACTGTAAGAACTAAACCATGTCTGTTTAAAAGGAAACTTTTTTACACTAAAAGGTTAAGAATAGTAATACTGGGAGGGGGGTGGGCATGAAAAGTTCACATTAGTACTTAAAATCACACACACTTGCCAACATACAGGTCTTCGCTATTCATAACTTTACCAGATTGATGTAATGCATGTCACAAACATATGTTTCAGAGAGAGTTTTATGGATGAACCAACACAGCAATTGCTTGGGACCCCAGGGACCAGAAGAAACCATCCCAGGAAGCCAAGCTAATTAGTAGTACGAGTCATGTAACATATGGGTGGGAGCTGGGAGAGGACCGTGCTTCAGCCTGTCTGGAGCCTTGCTGTATCTAAAGCCAGTTTCAATTCTCTCACCATCTTTGTCACCTGTATCAGAGTAGTTGTGCTGCTGCTGTAAACAAAAAAAATAATCCAACATAAATTTTACAAACACACTGCAATGGTACAGTGTTAGTTTTCTGGAAATAATTAGCATTTTCTGAAAACCAGGAGGAGGGATTGCTAACACACTAATAGCAGGTTAGCGCTCTACAGAACTAAACCAAATAGTCAGCTGGAAGGATTTGCCAGCACTAGTGTCAGAGTCTGCAGTTAGCCCTGGTTGCGTCTGCTTTAGTATTTCCCTTGTCTAATAATGGATTTTTTAAAAAAATTGACTGTGTAAGGAGTTATTGTAGCATTTACAATTCAGAAGGTGGATCTGTGTATTTAAAAAATATAACCATTTGTTTTACAGGTTAGAATTTTTTTCTCAGTCAGAAGCACAGCTAACAGTTTACTGTCAAGACTGCTATGTATTCTCTGGAAAGGATTTTGAAAAGCTGAATAAATAGAAAATGATTCAAAGACAGCTTGTATCTGAGGATTCCCATATTCTTTTATCTTTTATCAAGATCTAAGAATTACGTGAGAAAAGACACACTCAAACTTCTTGCACTTTCTTGTTGATCTTGGTGATCCTAGTTATTACAAGTGCTCATGAAGGAATGGCGTGCAACATATCACAATATAAAATGCGCTGTATTTTAAAGATCTTTCACCATAATCCACCTGCCTGCAATTTTTGTAAGACTTGTTAAATATTTAATAGGACTTTGGAGTGCCATGATATATAAAGTCAGTTGTAGGCTTGTTAACTGCTTCTAAAGATTGAGAACATTTTATAAAGTGAGAGTAACAGAAGGCAGTGAACACAATGAGAAGGACTTACTTACGTATCACATGTTTGGGCCTGACTCACTCTTTCTCTCAAACAAAGATACAAATGCTAAACATGAAAATACAAATCACTCAACAACTCTGAATATCTTACTGGGATGCAGACCCCTATCTGACTGATATTTATACCCTTGATGTTCTGCTCATCCTTGCAAGAACAACTTTTTAAATCCAAAAGGCCCACCTTCTTTGTTCTGCACATGTTAAACATTGTAATTTTATGTTGTGTGTCTGACTGATCCACAAAGAACCACCAGCATGTTCAGATGATTTTCAGCAGGTATGGACAAGACAATCCTGTCCACTCTACTTAATTGCATGCATATGCTGCTGTGAGTATTCCAGGGGTGGGGTTGCCCAATTAGGCATTTCAGCAGAAGTCTTTGACAAAAAAACAGCTGCAAAGACTTTTCCAATTAGGCTTTTTAGGTAGTTTACAAACAATTTAGAATTGAATTAGGACTATTGCCATACTTGTGTTTCAGCCTCTGCAAATAGAATTCCTGCTGATAGGAAAAGTATATTGAACATCGAAAAGCTGTGCTTTCAACATTCACTATAATTCTGTAGTGAAAGTTTCAATGGGAATATTCCATAAAGGCCATAGGTAGAGAGGCAGTTCCCGAACTAAATGGGTAACATCTTGGAAATTCAGTCTGTATATGGAATTTAGGATCAATAACTCATTGGACTACTATTGAGCAAAATGTTAATTTGTACAAAGACAATGTCTATAATGTCTCTAGTTCAGGTTGAAACAGTAACCTTTGCCAGAAATACTTTAGGTGGTTGCTACCCTGATGACAAAATCTTGACTGATCTGCTTAAATCTCTGGCACGCCTTTTACTTCCTCAGGAGTTAAGATTAATTTGTTTTTCCACATTATGTCTTTGAAACACTTGTTCAACTGCATGGTGCAGGAATGATCCTTTTCCCTGAAGACAGCAAACATGGGATAAATACACTTACCCTGTCCTACAATTAGAACAGTTCAATGAAGTAATTTTATTGTCCAAATGTCACAAGCTGTGACTCCTTGTATTGCATGAAAATTTTGCCCTCATTAAAGCCCTGTGTTCATTCTGCATAAAGCTAGTACCTACAGCCAATACACCAGCATTTATAAATCAACTTTTTTTTTGTTAGAAAAAAGAAGACAAAAAAAATTATCCCCTACCATGACAACCTTCGTAGTGTTTAAATCTTGTGATTCAAAATATATCAGAGAGTAAGGCTTCAATATCAGTATTTTTATCCTGAAATTTCAAACAGATTTCAGTTGTTCTCCAACAAGACATCTGAAAAATTCTCAGATCAGGGAGCTGACATTTATATTCTCCCAGCACTCACCCCACAGGAATCCATTACCAAGGACACCGAGGAACTCGTCTCTGTTTGGTCCCCGTGCTTTTGAGTGCTTATGGACTCTGAATGGCTTTCTTAAATTATCAGGTCTCTTGTGTACTTTAAGTTACCCTAAGGCTTCATCAGAACCTGAGAGCTAGTGAGTTACGGCCAACTTTTCTCTCAAACTGAGCATATTTTGGGACATGGGAAGATTTGTCCCATAGATTTCTACAAATGCAAATATTCCCATCAAATATATGTCAGCTGGAAAATGATCAACTACAGAAACAGAATCTGAAGTAGCAGACAGACACCAGTGATTTACAGGGGAAATCCCATTTAACTTTAGCTAAATGAGAAACACATAAGGAAGACAACAAGGTAAAAAAAATATTTAAAATAAAGGCAATGGAAGTAAACTGTACCAAACATGCAACCTTTATCTGAAGTGATATATTTATAGTGTAATGAGATGTTCAAAAATATGCTAGGTGTTTTTTTTCCTGGATTGACAGCTGTGCCTTGCTGGTGAATAGCTGAACTGTTTTGATACCCCTTTTCTATATCTGGAACCTCTAAAAAAAATGAAAGCTAGGTTAGGCACCTGAAAAAAAGGCACATTTTCTGGAGGCACCAGATGCAGAACCTTCAACAACGCAAGTTGCTTTCCCTTATAGCAGAGAAGATTTCTAAAGCACTGCTACTTTCTCCATGTTGTCTTTCTCATGCCTTTATCAATGGTACCAGTCCAGTCCACTGATTATCACCATATGTCAATGCTGTATGCTTCCTCTTACCGTGTTTTTGAACAGGCTGGTCTTTGCTTTACAGCAGTTGTATGCCTCTACTCCACTTTTTTCAACATCTTTTTCTATGCCTTACCCAGTTCAGACAGAAGGTGATGACTTCAGTTCATCACCTTTTACCATCTTTTGTTCCACCATCATCTCACAGCACGAACTTCCATTTCCTTTGTGGAGTCTTAAGTGAAAGCACATCAGCTGAATGCAGACTCTCCCTTGGATGGTAATCATCCACCTTTCCTTCCTCACAGAAAGCTGACATTTTTATTTCCTTTCATGGAGGTCCAAGTTTGCCACCACTAGCAGCACTATATAACCTACTGAAACCTTTGCATTTCCTCTTCCACCACTACTTTGGAAGCTAAGATCATAGCAAAATCACACACAATAAATAGTGCATGCTTCCTGTGTTGTAATAGATTATATCTGTATTTCTAAGTTTGCATGTAACACTGATTTTTGTGATTTCCATTGTGATAAAAACTGCTTTATTTTAGCAGCCCTGAAATAATTCCTTTTAGAATAATTGATGACTCTCCTCCAGGATGAATATTGGCCTCATTTTGATAGTTATTCTTTTCCTGAGTTCTCCTTTCTTCTCTCTCTCAGCCTCGCTTTCAAAGCTCCTGTTTCCATGGATTTCAGTATTATTTTAGGGCACTCAAAGAACAGAAACCCACAGTACTAAGTACAAGGCAAAGCATGAAGACAAGATCTTTGCTGTATGGAGCTGGCAGTGCAGCCCTAAGAGAAAAGGAAACAGATGTTTGTGCCAAATAGGACTAATTCATTCACCTTTTACAGCAGCACCGACTATATCTGGTCAAAATAAGTAGGTCTTAACTCGGCATGTGAATGCAATATACATATATTACTGTCTAGCAATGGCTGAGCAAAAGGTAATTTTTTTTTTTTTAAATTTTGAAATCCTGTTTCTCTATATCTTTGCTACGTCACTTTCCTGTTGATAGGAATAATCAGTACTTAAAATTGGTGGATTAACACAGGTAGGCCAAAGTGGTCAAGAGGGTGAGGGTTAGCACCTTGAACAGCTCCAGGACAGTAATCAGCTCCCTTTGAAATCCATGGGATTAGTCAACAAATTTGCTGTCGAGAATGAAGAAAAAGCCTGAGCTCTGTCTGTTTGCCAGGAGGCATCCAAACATGTTGAAAGCAGGTCCTGACACTTTAAATCACTTATGCAACTGTCAAACTTAATTGAATTTACCTGTGCAATTTAGAAATAGCAAAGGCGGTCAGAGAAGCATCCGGCTCACTGTGTTCAAGATGTTTACAGAGGCTTGGTCTAACAACATACACCTCTAGCAGAGCAGCAGGATGCATAAAGCATCCTGGGCTTATTCTGAAAAAGTTTTAATTTTGTCAGGTCTATTATCCTCAAGTTCCAACGTCTATGTTTCAAGTTCCACTTTAAAACGTGTCCTGGAATGCCTTTAAATGTGCCAGCCCTTTAGACTTCCTGTCAAAGGCTGCATGACTAAGTATTTTCCCTGGTGAAATGTCTACCTTAGCTGCATCTAAGAAAAGCTTCTTGCATTACTTGTAAGAAACCTTCTTTTCCAAAACATGACCACTGTCAACTTGGAAGTTATAGGAAGAGAGTTAGTGAGGAGAATCTAGTAATTTTACTTATGCAGTAATGATGGGGAATTGGATGACATTACTGTCATGAAAGGCTGTGGAAATCATACTCTAAAACTATCATTTGTTGCATCAAAAGTCCAGATGAGTCACTCCTAGATATCAATGCAATTCATTTTTATTCCTGGGACAAATTAATCCTTCAAGTCATCCTTTGACTTTCAGAGTTCCACAGGAGATTAATGTAGACCAGTCTGTCTGAAGAAAGTGGGAAAATGAGGTCATGAAACCCAAATATGTCACGTTCTCTTCTTCCGAAAAGTAAACAGCCAATTATCAGACTGTAGTTTAGGCAGTCATGATTCTAAGAAAGTCACATCTCTGTCCAAGGCTTTTTGGAGAGGAAACCATACAGGATCATGTTTTCTGACAGGACCTGTGACCCCGTGGGGAAGCCACACTGGAGCAGTCTGTTCCTGAAGGACTGCAGCATGTGGGAAGGACCCACATTGTAGAAGGTCATGAAGCACTGCATCCCATGGGAGTGACCCCACACTGGCGAAGAGGGAGAGCATGAGGAGGAAGAACTGGTAGAGACAAAGCATTATGAACTGATCCCAACCCCCATTCCCCATCCCCCTGCACCACTCAGGAGTAGGATGTAGAAAAGTCAGGAGTGAAGTTGAGCCTGGGAAGAAAGAAGAGTGGGCAGAATGTTGTTTTAGTTTTGCTCTTATTTCTCACTATCCTACTCTGCTACAATTAATTGGCAATAAATTAAATTAATTTCCCCAAGTCAAGTCTGTTTTGTCCATGGTGGTAACTGGTAAGTAATCTCCCTGTCCTTATCTGAACCCATGAGTTTTTTGTCATATTTTTCTCCCCCTGTCCTGTTGATAGAGTGGGAGTGATAGAGCATCTTGGTGGGCACCTGGCAGCCAGCCAAGGTCAACCCACCACACTGATGTTCTTTTCTGCTGATAAACATGAGACTAAAGACAGATTTGACTTCATCACTCAGGTGTAGTTTAAAGGATTCTATAATGTCATTTAGGTTTATTCTACTCCTAATTAAAATACAACTTGGCCCCTAGTAAATAAATCACATATTTGTCACAGGTTTAGGTGATAGTTAAGTTTAATACAAATGCTTTACATTTTAACATTATTAAAAAATAACAGACTAACATGGAATTCCATTTTTCAGGTCAAGGAGCAGCAACTATTTTGCAAATGGAAGATCAGAAAATAATTAGCCAAGGGAAAAGTTTAGCTCAACATTCATTTGTGGTTTGGTGACATTGATAAAAAGGGCTGATGTGGTGTTCAAGTAATTACTGATGGCAAGTGTTATGTAGGCAAATATATATTGAAGAACAGAACAGAACAGAATAGAATATTTCAGCTGGAAGGAACCTACAACGATCTACTCCAACTGCCTGACCACTTCAGGGCTGACCAAAACTTAAAGCATGTTATTAAGGACATTGCCCAAATGTCTCTTAAACACTGACAAGCATGGGGCATCGACCACCTCTCTAGGAAGCCTGTTGCAGTGTTCGACCACCTTCTCAGTAAAGAAATGCTTCCTCATGCCAAGTCTGAACTTCCCCTGAGGCAGTTTTGAACCATTCCAAATCATCCTGTCACTGGATACCAGGGAGTGGTATTAAAGTGCTATTAAAGTGCAATTCTCTGTTCAAATTTTCATTTGGGTGACCAGTGATGAGCACATACCATGTTGAATTTATCAAAGTGACTGCTTGTGCCTGTTCAATATAATTTATGTCTATGAACATGTTTTGTCTTCCTCAATGCTAAAAAGTATGCAAGTATTGCAAACAAAGTTCCTTGACTGTAATGGTAGTATAAAAATCAATTGATTATAAGTCCAGAAAGTGTACCCAGGTAATCTGACATCCTGAAAAATAGGTCATACTATTTCAATCAGTGTTTATACCTATGTGCGTCGGATAAAATGTGAGACTAACATTAAGTAAAATATTCAGTCCCCATTTTAAAAGGTTTACAACAATACCACAGTAAACAATTAAAATAGAATAGGTTATGCAACCCTTAAAATTAAACAGGACTTTTATAAATTAGTCCATAGGAAAGCAGAAAGTGACCTTATATGTTCTAACAATTTGCAGTGGTGTTATGTTGCTCTTTCACCCTAGGGGGGGGAAAAAATCTACCTAAAAAAATATGAAAGGGGAGAGGGCAGACTGCAGAGGATGTTTGCTCCCCAACATATTCTTTTTTCTTGTCATTTGAAGGATACTTATTTTAACATAAGGCAAACTAATGAGAAGTTTCAGAAACTGACAGAAAAACTGAAAAGTTATAGAATCTACATTACCTTTTTAATAGCTTTTCCTTACTAGATTCCAAGTTGAAGAACAAGAAAAAGTTTCTTAACTGCTTACATGACTTAGGAAATTCAGACCTGTGATCTATTATCCTTAGGGCAACTCCAGTGCTATATTCACACTCAAGCTGGTCTGGTAACCAGGGCAGCGCAGTGATCCAGCCTAACAATTTACAGTCTTAGTTATTTCAGGCACCTTCATTTCGCATATCAGCTGCTTGTGTAAATATACCTTGTCACGTAAGCAAGTTCAGAAATTCTGCTACTGCTACTGCTAACATAAACCCCTATGAACCTTGACATATACAAACTAAACTCTGAATGTGCATTGAACTCACTGACAGATCAAGACTGTGTTTTTGCATGGCTCGAAAGGCGTTTAAAGAGCTTTTGACCACATGAAACTGAGAAATAAGACTCAGACCAAAGTCTCACAGTAGACACTGGGAAACTCTTTAAGAACTTCAATAGGCTTTAAATCTGTTACTAAGCAACTAGTAGCCAAGTAGGAAAAAATGTTATTTTTCTACTTTTAAATTTCCAGCAAGATTAATAAAAAGGTGGGGAAAACAATCACAAGGATTTAGCAGTGCTTTCTGGCAGTGAGTTAGCTTGCTTTATCATTTAGTAACAGAAAAACTTTCCCAGCTCTTAGTTTTATGTATTTCTTGTAAGGTGCTATTTTTGCTTTCTTTTAATATATTCATCACTTTTTTTTTTCCCCAGACAGTGGGAGTTGAGCTTTATTTTAGTTAATCTAGTTCTACGGAAGTGAGCCCTTTCCTCCAGGTATTCCAAGTACCTTATGTAAGCAGGTAAAATTGTAACTAGTTGCCAATCAAAACTGGTGTTATTCTGATCGATTGGCAAGGTCTTCAGTGAACGACTGTTCTAGCTTTTGCCTCCCTATCACTTAAATAAGCAGTCTTTTCTGGCGTGTTTAGTGTAGGTCTGCTAAACAAATTCAAAACTGCAGGCCTCTGCACTGACATGACACCTTGCTGGTTTTTATTTAAATTACATATTCCAGAGCAAAGGGTTAACACCAAAAGCTTTATCCTAGTGAATACTATTCATACTAAATGCTTCAGCTAGTTCATTGCCAGAGTAAAATTCAGCCATCCCACAACTACAATTTTTCATCATTCCTGCCCTGAGTATGCACCACAAATGTCCAGTTGACGACTAACTAGATATCAATGCAATTCTTTTTCATTCCTGGGACAAATTATTCTATAATTTATTTTATTAAACCAATAACGAGTTGAAGACCAACTAGCTGGAATGAGCCACACTCAGCCCAGTACAGGCGACCCTCTGCTGAGCTGTCAGCATTTATTGTCTTGCCATGGCATTCAGCTGGTAGGTTTAACCTTTTCATTCTGTGGCCTAGAATTGACCAGGTGACAACTAGGATGAGGATAGGTTACACAGGCTCCACGTGACAAACTATTCTATAGAAGCCGAGCTTACTTGAAACAATATGCTGCACACTTGTTGGAAAGCATGATCACAGACTGATTATAAGCACATGATGGATGTTATTGATATATTTGAGCAGTGACCTGAAAGGAATTATGCACAATCTGTGAGAACAAAAATAGCTGGAGGATTTCCTATATTTTTAGGGTTTGGCTCAGTGACTGACAGACTGGAGAATGTTCCCACCAACCAGGTCAGCTAGGAAAGGGATAGGACCAGTGAAGACTATTGAGTCTAAAGGACTGTTCAATTGTTATTTTCTTAAGCACAGATTCTTTGTTTCTTGACATTTTCTTTATTTCTTTCCCTCTTTCTTACAAAGTCATAATTTTTATATAAATGAAGTTACCGGGTATGTTAGTGATTGTTACCTAGATAGCAAAAACTAGAGACTTTAAATTTAAAATTTAAAAAAAAAAGTGTAGTTTTCTGTGTGTTTTTTCCTTATATGTCATGCATGTCTTTCATTGTGGATACTGCAAAAATAAACTTTTAATTTATGCCTTTGTTTACATTTGTTTCTAGCTAGTATACTGAAAGGAACAGTATCTGTATTTTCAAGATAAAGTCCTTTATCCTTTAAAATATAGTGTCCAACCACTTCTGTTTTCACAGGGCCTCTTGAATATTTGGGGATCAATGAGTGGTTATGAGTGGTTATGCATAATTTATGGTATCAGTTATGTATAACATACAGTATTTTTATTTTGATGGCCTTGTGGGAAGTTATAGCTAAAGACACAGGATGTCCCAATTCCATTACCGATTCTTGTTTCAAACTCGGAAGTAAACTTTTCCTGCTATTGGCTTCATACCTCAGTCTGGAAAGACTTTTCTTCTTTTTAAAGAAAATATATTCTCAATTTTAAAATTTTGCACAAAAATAACAATACAGATTCCCCAGACCCTGACTGCCTTCTTTAAAATTCACATTTAAGATCATTAATGCCACAACAATTTGGAAATACTTAAGCACAGAAGAAAATTATTCCTGATGCAGAGAGCTTGTGCCAGGACATTAAAATTACTGTTTCAGTTCTATTACCACTCTGAACTCTATACATTTATTTCTCTCTTTTTCACTCTGCTTATCCCAAACATTCTCATGTTCAACCCAGATAAGCTCATACGTAGTAGCAGGAGCCTCTGGAGCTGAGACTATAGAGCTTCAGCTGCCGACAGTCTGGTCTTGCAGAAGCAAGTGAAGACCAATTTCCTAGAAGCTACAGAACACCTTAGCTGTTGTGGTGGTTTAACCT
>NW_008794774.1:6208061-6219743 GCF_000699145.1 Aptenodytes forsteri | reverse complement strand
CCCCCCTTCCTTCTTCTTCCCCCAGCTTTATATGCTGAGCATGACGTCACATGGTATGGAATGTCCCTTTGGCCAGTTGGGGTCAGCTGTCCTGGCTGTGCCCCCTCCCAGCTTCTTGTGCACCTCCAGCCTTCTCAGTCAGTAGAGCATGGGAAGCTGAAAAGTCCTTGACTAGTGTAAGCACTACCTAGCAACAACTAAAACATCGGTGTGTTATCAACTTTGTTCTCATCCTAAATCCAAAACACAGCACTGCACCAGCTACTAGGAAGGAAATTAACTGTATCCCTGCTGAAACCAGGACAGCTGTACATAAACTTCCTCTGCTAAACACCTGCTGTTTGAACTAGTTTCTATGGAGACATCAGCTTAAAGTTAATTTTCTTGAAGTTCAAATCTTGGCGAGTACTACTTTTACCCAAAAGTCGACAGGAAAATGTTGAGAAGATATCACTATTACTTTGGCTTATACAATATACAAAGGGCAACAAAATCATGAGGGCAACTGTACTCAGTGAAATCACACTTCCATTGACCCCTATCTTGTCTCCAACAGTGCATGCCCCTAGAAGAATGTAAAAACACAGCTTTTCCCTACAATACTGTCACTGATTCCAATAATTTGTACTGAAAGAACTTCCTTGGCCAAAAATGTCATTTTTACAAGGTTTTTTTAGATAGCCTGTACCGGACTTCCTTTTTCCATGAGAATATCCAGTTGTCTTACTATCCACATAAAATTTTAGTGTCCACATCAGCCTGCAACAATGAACTCAATAGCTCTGCTACACACTGAATGAGCAACAATCTCTTTTGGTTTGGTTTGCCATGGGCTAGTTTTATCTGATGCCCCCTAGTTCTTATACTGGGTGGAAAAAGAAGAAACCATTTTCCATTTTCTATACATCCTCCCTTTGTAACTGGTGGTTTTATAGATACAGATTTATGCTATTCATTCTTCCTGGGAGGGAAGCAATCCATACTTTTTATTACCCTTGTCACCCTTCTCTGAAGCTCTTTCAGTTGCTGCTTTTTTATTTTTTGAGATTGGTTAGATCAGTGATATGGATATGAATCAAAATAACAGGCACCACAGATTTATACAGGGCCACAGTAATGCTCTCTATTTTTTTTCTCTTTTCCTAATAATTTTCTGCATTTTTTGACTGCTACTAGGCATTACCATTTCCGTAGATTATTTCAGTTATTATTCCTGGGTGATGCTCCTTCACTTACAAAATTACAGGCTCTGTCCTAAGACGCCTCCTTCCTCCCATAAAATGTCACTTCACATTTACCCATATTTAACTTCATTTGCCATTTTATTGTCCTGTCTTTCAGTTTCATACAATGTTTTTCCAGTTCTTCATATCTGTCCTCACCTGAAATAACTTAGTATAACAAACATACTTTCTTACCTTATGATATATACTCCTTTTCCAGATCATTGGTAAATCTACAGAGCTGCCTGCACCTGCAGAGAGTTGCAGAGTCCCTGACAAGCTCTATGGGTGATCTTCCTATGCTGTGAAAACTGGCCATTTGATCTGGTCATTGTTTTATTTATTTTTCAGCCAACCACTCGGCTATTCCAGGACCTGTCTTCTTTAATACTCAAATACTCAGTGGTGAGGGATCTTGTCAAATGACTTCTGAAAATGGAAGAGGATATACCCCTACTCAGCACTGGTAAGGCCACGCCTGGAGTCCCGTGTCCAGTTCTGGGCTCTCCAGTACAAGAGAGACATGGACATACTGGAGAGAGTCCAACAAAAGGCCACTAAGATGATGAAGGGACTGGAGTATCTCTCCAGTGAGGAAAGGCTGAGAGAGCTGGGACTGTTCAGCCTGGAGAAGAGAAGACTCATGCGGAATCTCATCAGTGTATATAAATACATGAAGGAAGGGTGCAAAAAGGATGGAGCCAGGCTTTTTTCCGTGGTGCGCAGTTACAGGACAAGAGGCAACAGGCACAAACTGAAACATGGGAGGATCCCTCTGAATGTAAGGAGACACTTTTCACTGTGAGGGTGACTGAGCACTGGCACAGGTTGCCAAGAGCGGTTGTGGAGTCTCCTTCCCTAGAGATATTCTAAAGCCATCTGGACATGATCCTGGGCAACTAGCTCTAGATGACAGGGGCGTTGGACCAGGTGACCTCCAGAGGTCCCTTCCAGCCTCAGCCACTCTGTGATTCTGTAATATCAACCAAACATTCTGTATCCACATGCTTGGATAGAAAGTGGAGTTCTCTCAAAGAACTCCAACAGGTTTCAGAGACACTGTATTTTCTTCATCTCGGACTATTTTACAGCGAAGAAAAGATTTTTTAAACTGATTTTGAGCCCACGGTTCTTAAGAGTTGTAGAAAGCTCTTTTAAAAGAGAGCCATGACAACACATTTTAAAAAGCAACTACTTCATACATTAATGCCTTCCCAAAAGAATTCCACGAGGTCTGCAAATAGCCAAGCTAATTGGTTACACAATAGATTTAATTGTCCCACCAAAAACCAGTATGCTCCTTCATTTTAAAATACCCTAATGAAAATAATGATGAAAATCAAACTCTATACGCTCCTAAAATTACAGAACAGAAAACAAACCACTTTTTAGTTTGCCAGCTGACATCTCTCTTTCCTCCTTTTTCTCAGTTTTTATTACAGATTATGTATACAAACTTGGGACGATTTAAAATGATCTAAGTTTCCCTTGCATCAGTTCCAGAGTACTAAGTGAACAATTCTCTAGAGGAAGCCTGAACTGAACATCTGCAAACTGTTGCAAAAATAGCCTATATTATAAAGAGGTCTGAGCAACTTACTTTAAAAAATGCATGTAGTTTGCCTGGGCTGTGGTTTTGCTACCTGAAAGACATAAAGACTGCACAACTCTTCCAGGGGGCTTCAGGAACTCTCCCTTAAATGGATGTTGTCATTTGGAGATGTGTCTATGACTTACCGTCTCCCACTTCTGAACCCATTCTATGACCTCCTGTGTCATCTCCCTTAAGATGATTTTGCAGATGTACAACTTCTATCACCTTCTTTCTCCATGAGAGACAGATGGGCTAGTCAACTCCTTTCCAGACCCGTCATGTGAGAAGACAAATTAAATAACCATAGCAATAGTTTATATGAAAATGCACATTCTTCATTAAAAGCTGCCTTCCCCAGTATCATGCTCCAATACATCAGCAAACCTGTTAATCAGCAGCTCTGGTTGTAGGTTACTGATGAATCCAAAACTGCTCTTTGCTTGTAGATAGTCATCAAAATCAAAAGGGGTTATTTTATTTTGTTTGTTTTGGTTTTCATATGAGCTCAGAATTGCTAACTCCCCTGAGGAAAAGCAAATGAGCTTGACCATATGTTTAAGTTCACAACCAATATCAGCCAAACTTACCAAATTTCATACAGCAAAACCATTCTTATGTCCTCACAGAAGAGTGGTTGAGATGTTCGAAGGCATGAAAATTACGTGTGTGCAGAGTCAACTCTGCAAGCATTCAATTAAAAATGTCAAAGAACCAGACCAATTTTAGCTAGCTGAATGTTCAACTTCACAAGTGTGTTATGTCACAAGTACCTCTCCAGATTTACGCCTTTTTCCCTTCTTACACAAGAATTCTCTGGTAAAACGGTGAACAGAAACATAATGCTTTGCCTCTCACTCCAGTGTTCAAGCCACTACCTCAAGCTTCCAGTTCAAAGGATTCAGCAATGTCTGTGGAAAACATTACATGTATTCAATAGGTCATACTCTCCCACGTTCCCACTAGACTTTGAAAGACAGGAATATGAAATAGTTGGGAGCCATTGTATAAAAATTGTTCAAGGCATCCCTGCCCCAAACAGCCACAGCTGTACAACATGGATCACACGGATGGCAGTGCTGGGGGTTTTTTCCCTTCTTACACAAGAATTCTCTGGTAAAACGGTGAACAGAAACATAATGCTTTGCCTCTCACTCCAGTGTTCAAGCCACTACCTCAAGCTTCCAGTTCAAAGGATTCAGCAATGTCTGTGGAAAACATTACATGTATTCAATAGGTCATACTCTCCCACGTTCCCACTAGACTTTGAAAGACAGGAATATGAAATAGTTGGGAGCCATTGTATAAAAATTGTTCAAGGCATCCCTGCCCCAAACAGCCACAGCTGTACAACATGGATCACACGGATGGCAGTGGCTGTTCTTCCACAATATGAGTGTAATTACGGGTATTTCACCAGTAAATCAAGAGAACAAAGTCCAAATCAGTAGAGTGTGGTAAGAATTACAATGCTGCACAGAAATCCATTTTTGAAGACTGACATCTGATAAAAAGTGATTGTGAAAGTCTGTTTTCCCTTATTTATTCAGACTGAACCGTACTGTTTATGAGATTACTTGTGGGGGGAAAAAATGGCATGAATAAAGGTGAAGGAGTTTGGCTGTAACTGTACCATTAGGAGGACTTTATAATCCTCAATTCTGTATTTTTTACTTGTTGCGTGTTTCAATCAAGGCATAAACATCTGTGACTCTTGAAACTAAGCTGAACTAGAGTAAGTCAATCTCTGTTAGCAGAGATCAGTGACAATTGATTAGCTCATGCAGTATAGCTGTTTGCAAAAGAGTATCCTAGACAAATATTCCATTTCCAAATACCACCTAATCCCCTAATCCTTTTTTTTTTAATGCCACAAGCATACAATATTTGATTTACTCAAAAGCATTTACTTCTATCTCTCTACTATTTTTTCTTTGAAATATGGAAGTCCCTTCTTGCAGATCCAATTCCTTTTGCATCAGTTTCTATATTAGAGCATTTGCTATATGAAACTGAACTGACTTCCTATTCTAAACCTGGATAATCTTATTTCAAACACTGTAGATGTTAACTGGGAGTGAAAGATGACCTTTTAATGGCAACCACTGCAACAACACTGAAAAGGAGGGCTGGTTTAAAAGTAACTTTTGAGGCCTTTAGGAAAATATTTTTTTTAAAAAAAGCACAGGTAAAACTGGACATGAGCAAAGGTCACAGAAACATGGGTCCAGAGCCAAACTGCCTTGCCAAGTGTCAACAAAATTGTTACTCAGCTGGGGATAACTTTCTGTTCCAAAAGGGGGTTCAATCACAAGAGCAGGAAATGTTTAATGAGCAATAAACAGACAGTTGTGCTACCTCCACATTTGTGTTAGATACCCAAAACTCATTTATTATTCCAGATGTGCAATTTGTATGTGCTTACCAGTCAAGGAATAGAAAATATTCTAGGAAATTAAGCTAAGGAAAAACTCAATTTTTTCTGCTGTTCCAAATGAATACAAATTTTCAGCCATCCTTGCAGCATTTTTTCTAAACTGTAATGGGATTAAGGGCATGCAGAGACATTTGAATTTCATTGCTCATCTCCTAGGATGCTAAGGGGACATAAGGGGATGTTTCAACTATCTGGGTTAAATTTACAGCCTTGAAGCTCAAAACACAAAAGGTGGCACCAGTCAGCCCTTAGGGCACTGCAGCCCTAGACTCTCTGCCCCCTTGTTCTGGTGGTACAGAGAGCACTAAAACTGTATTACAGTAAATTAACCCATCCTCGTTTGTTCCAACAGAACTTATCCTCAAAGGATTTACCTGTCATATAAAATTAACATGGGGGAACTATTAACTTGTTCAACTGTGTCATTTCAACAATACCCTAGGAAATTACTTCTCTGCAGCAAACTCCAGTTCTATTGGAGCTCCCATTTCACAGATGAAAATTAGCACTAAGGAGGCTGCCTCTCCCTCCAGATTGATTAGTGAAACAGAGAGGAGGAAAATACACCTTTGGCTGCCATCTTCAAAGGGCTGCTTGGCTAGAGCACGTAGCAGACAAGACAAACTTTTCCTTCAACCTGCTCTCTTTTAAATGCACAAGTCACAGAGGGTAAAAAATGATACTGACCTCCAGAAGTAAAAGCACCAGGCTACCACTACTACAAGATGATCTCATACACATACAAATCAGCAGGAAAGCTGGCTTTAGCAGATTAAATCAAGTTCATGGATAAAGACCACATTGTTTATCATAGCGATTATTACCGAAAAACGAGATGAGCTGAATGTGTTTCTTGCCAAATGCAACAATAAGGTATATTTTCTGCAACGCAGGATAATACTTCAAATATCAACTGAGAAAGCTCCTGGTCTGTTTTGCAGAGAAAGCATGCTCAAAGGGAAAATAGATGCGTGAGTGCAGCCCGCATGATTCAGCATCTTCCCTTTTGGGGGTTAAACCAGGAAGTTAGTTTTACATGTAGTTGCTTTTCCAGCTGTTGAGAAGCACTCTTTTTAAATATTCCCCCTTCCACCACCGAAGTATTGAGCCACTCCAAATACATTTAATAATATTTCATTTTTTCTCTGACATGAATGCTTGCTGCAGAAACTGTTTATAATTCACTCGTGAAGCCAGGTGTGAAAGTTGGGGGTTAAACCAGGAAGTTAGTTTTACATGTAGTTGCTTTTCCAGCTGTTGAGAAGCACTCTTTTTAAATATTCCCCCTTCCACCACCGAAGTATTGAGCCACTCCAAATACATTTAATAATATTTCATTTTTTCTCTGACATGAATGCTTGCTGCAGAAACTGTTTATAATTCACTCGTGAAGCCAGGTGTGAAAGTCAAAGCCAGCTCACCCCAGCCACAAGATTCCCCCATCAACTAGTAGTAACCTTTATACCTTATAGAAACTAATTTCAGGCCACAAGCCCTTAACATAGGTCTCCCTAGAGCAACACACAGCTTCTTCTAACTGCTAAAGAGAGAGAAGGGCTAAAAGTACAGGAAATAATAAAGAAAAGTGGCATGACTGTTCACATGCACAGAAAGGGCAGATGGAAGTAGTCTATACATGGTAATTGTCGCCAGAGGACAAATATTACTGTATTGCTAATGATCAGAAATCACTGAGTTAATTTACCTGATTTTCTTATGCTGAATAAGAGCATTCATGAGTAAGTCTTCTCCACAGATGGACGAAGAACAATACTGTAAATCTTTGAGTTAGATGTTTAGAATCACACCAAAATTATTATTCCCAAAGAAGAGGTTTTTTCCCAATAAAAATGATATAATATGTGGCAGCATAACAGCATCACCAAACAAATCAGACCCAGTTAACATCCAAAACCTCATCTGAAATTTCTTAAAAGTAACAAATTCACAAAGGCCTTGTAAACCCATGGAGACTATTGAGATTGCCTTGTGATGAGTTAAGTTGTCTGCAATGAAGTGAGGAACCACAGATCTGCCTCTTGAAAAGAATGTGGCAGCCAGTTTACTTTTCTCCTCATTTCTCTTTGCTTTTAAGAAAGCAAAGTTTTGTATCCAGCTGCACAGTCCCAAGAACATGGAGATCAATATAGTTATTTTCATTTTTTCTACGGTTTGCCTAGCATACAATGGAAAAGGGTATTTTTCCAGACACTTACCACGAATGTGGTGCTTGTACATAATACCTATCTCATTTTATTTTTAAAAAGCCAACAAAATTGGGAAAATAAAAATAATTTTAAAAACCAAACCAAAACAAAAAGATAGAACCCAGGAGATACTGTAACAGAAGTGTATGTGAATAGTTTGGTTTAGCCTTTCAGAACCTGGATGGAAATTAGGATAAAGCCTGGCTCATACTCAGAACACCCACTCGACAAAAGAGGTTTACAACAGCCAAACAATCCGCCTAACAGCAAGAGGCATGTTGTAAAACAGGAGTTTGTGTTATGTGACAGCCAAGCTTTTCAGCAAAACAGCTTTTAAATGAGGGCACATGCTAGAGAGGATTCCAAAGTATCTTTTCTCTGAGAGGTTAAACAACTTCTAAAGATATTAAAACAGTTTTAATTAAAAACATTAACATGCATTTCCCAAAGTAAAATTTATTTCATTTTAGGTATGTAAAAGGTGAAACAAATTAAAATCACTCACCTTCCTGAATCTGTTTATGTTGATGTAAAATCACACGCAATCTAGATAAAATCACCAGGCAAGCATACAGACAAGTATACCATGTCAAAAGACACTGATGATTACAGCACACGGTCTGCAGAAAGAGTGCTTTCCCTTTCTATGAGTAAATTACAACACAAAATTAATTGTAAAGCAGTACTCGGATACAACTGATGCTAAAAGAAGTCCTTAGAGCTAGTTAATACTGACATGACATCCTGCCAGGCTCTCCAGTGGTATTAAAACAGTGGATACAACAAGTAGTCTTTGAGGATTTGGCCCAACAGTTCTTCAGTAATACCTCCATTGAAAAGCTTCCTATTAAAATATTCTCTACCACACATCAGACATTAACCCTGTGCTTCAGTACAGTACAGCAAAGAAGTGTGATATTTCTCTTTTCTGGGCAAATGTTATATTAACGTGTAGTTGATACCTCATTTTGTCAGCTCTCCTGAGCTAACATACAAATGTCTGTTTACTACTGTTTACTCCCATTAGCCTTGAAAAGGGGGAAAGGAAAAAGACTCTTGTTTCTTTCATATCCTCAAAGAAAAGTTTGCTAATTTTCCCTTGGAGGACAAATAATGACATTCTGGGTAACACCACTGCACAAATGTTATTGAAGGCAACAACCAGGCATACAAAACCTTTATTGCTAGCAATTAAGTGTCATTGAGATTAACTTTGAAACTCAATACCTTGTAGAGGTGGTGATAAGAAATGGCCTTTTTTACATTTTACACCGGACATCTAACCATTGAAGGTTATAGAGGCACTTGAACGGTTCACTATACAAAGGCACACAAAAAACATTTTGGACCAGAACAGCAGCTCCTGTTTAGTGAACTTTTAATATCAACTATTTTCAATTGCAAGGAAAGATCTACAGAGAGGTCAAGTAAAATGTCAGCGGTATGTCTCTCTACCCTTCAGTTCTGCACTTTTGAAGTATCAGCTTTAACTGTTCCTCTAAATTTTACTTCCATATTCATCTTTCATAGTTACACTTTTAATAATTTCTTTAACGTCAGTTGAAACCACTCAGGATCCACATTGGGATCATGGAGTTTGTGACAAAGAGGTGGGGGGGAGAAGCATTCTCTCTGCATGTGTGTGTGGGAGTCTGGAAGCCTGCACAACCCAAGGAAATCAGTGTTTCTGCTCAATCCTTTATGTATTCCAGAAACAGCAGCAGACACATTCTATCCTTTTTAATAGCAGTGAATAAAATTGCAAATGAATAGTCAGCACTGAAACAGCAGTGTAAGTGAGCTCAAATGTCAGACAGAGATTTACAAGCAGGGCTGCAGCCACTGCACAAACTCCTAATCTAGGTATTTAGCTACTAAAGAAGATTTCCATGGTGGAATGTGCAGGCAGGATAGGAGAGAGATTTAGAATATCAAGAGATTCAGACAGCTGAGATTATTCTGTAGAGCGGCGAGATATCTTTCTTTCCCCTCTCTCTATTTGTGCCAAGAATGCATAAGCTTTGCTAACACTGGGATTATTCCATTTAGACTACTGTTTCCTTCAGGTTAATGTAGTGTAGAGCTTGCAAGCCAAATCCTTTCAGGTAGGTTTCATGCTACATTTAATTATATTTGACAGTAATATAGAAATGCAAGGGTGAAGCCTACTTTATATTTGGAGTAACAGAAGAGCAGGACATAGAAAAAATCCATTTGAAGGAGATATTTTAAATTCTGATCCTCAAAATGAAAGGAATAAGTACAGAAATGCAAAATAAAAATGAAAAACTTTTGATTCCAAGACAAGTAAATAATCCAAACAACTAAAACACAGGCACCCCCATTAAATTTCAGTGCAACAGAGATTTTCAATTACGAAGCTCACATGGGACTGGTAGAGTAATTTTTAGAAACTTAAGACTGGCAGTTACATCTGTGATTTTTCCTGCTGGAGTTTTTCTTGCAAAAAAATTATGAGATACAAACATTCTTCCCTCACTTATTCATAAAAACAAAACACCACAAATACCATAGATATACAGGCAAACCTGTTTTGGGTTTACTTGGGCTGGGGTTTTTTAAATTTATTTGTGTACAGAGGAACATGTGTACACAAATTTTTCTTTAAAAATTAAGATATAGTCAACTTTGGTAAATACTAATGTTTCAGTTACATGAGTTTTCTCCTTAGTGATTCTAGACTGTTTTCAAAAACAGGTGCTGTGCACAATCTAAGATAATAATTTTAGAATACTCATATACAAGGCTCAGTCAGGCAAGACCAGTACTGCTATAGGAAAGGTCTTCTGGTTATAATTACACTAATTTAAAACTGATCCATCAGGAAAGGAGATGTTTGCCTGCAGGGTTTGATTTTTTTTTATTTTTCCCTCTCAATAGAAATTCACATTTTTCTTTTTCAGATAAAGAATTTGCATTGATTTCAATGAAACTGTCTAGCAGCACCCCGCCTCCACTATGGCCAAAGCAATCACTTAAGACAGAGTATAAGAACAGAGCAAATATAAGCCTATTTTCATCTCAGCTATGAAATCAGCTCTTTGATTCTGTGCCTTCCTATAGCTTAATTATGTACATTTTGAAGAAATATGGCCCTTTTTTTCCTTTTAATTTAACATCTATTGCTGTAATTTGAGGATCTCCAATTCTTGGATTGGAAGGGATAGTAACCAACTCTTCTCTGCTCATGTGCTCTCCATTCCATTCATGATTTCATTAACTTCATCAGCCTTTCAGAGGAATGAGCAGAGGTACAATCTACAACTCCCCACCTCCTCACCAAAAAAACCCCCTCAAAATATGTTGCCATGGCCTTTCTTAGTGGTTGATAGGTTCTAACAGGGTTTTTTCATTGCACAAACTATGATTGGTCATTTTGCTGTATCTGCATGCCTCGTTATCTTACACTGCAGGACACTTACTTCTCATTGGGAAGAATAAAACCAAAAGCTGTAACAATGAACTCAAGTGCCAGCATCACAAACCAATTCCTGTGCACAGAATAGCCAAAAGGTATACTCCCTCAAAATCTTCCAACATGGAGTGACTTAATGATCATGTTTCTTCCCATTTTACAATTACAACAGCAATTTACCAGCATCCCAGGTGCCCTTCTCCTCATGCATTTTCTTCTTCATCTGTAATTTAAACCACAGAAACACAGGTTTTGAAAAGTTTCTGCCCCTCCAGATGTTGCTTTCTTACCTTTTTCTTACTCCTGCTCTCTTTCTTTCTTACTCACCCACCTTACTCCTTGTAATTATTAGAAGCAAAGACAAAAGGAGTTGAGCTCTCCTGAACATCTCCCCTTTTTCCCTCTATGTGTACTTGGCTGCATGTAATTTTTTCCCCCGTCAACCACCAGAAAGAACACACAGGGAACACCAGCCATCTGTCTGAATGGAGAGCTAAGAAGTACTAGGGTGGGTACACACTTCAAGCACACAGTGCTGAGGAATTTTTAAGGGATATCTTTATGTACATCACAGCTCTCAGCTAGGGATACAAAACCCTTAGTTAGGGACACAGGAATCATAGAATCATAGAATCATTGAGGTTGGAAAAGACCTCTAAGATCATCGAGTCCAACTGTCAACCCAACACCACCATGCCCACTAAACCAGGTCCCTAAGTGCCTCATCTACATGTCTTTTAAATACTTCCAGGGATGGGGACTCAACCACTTCCCTGGGCAGCCTCTTC
>NW_008794774.1:6151877-6206517 GCF_000699145.1 Aptenodytes forsteri | reverse complement strand
TCCTGAGTCCCAGCAAGAGCTCCCTGTTCAGCCAGGCCGGTCGTCTTCCCCGCCCGTTCTTCTTATGGCGTACAGGGACAGCCTGCTCCTGTGCCTTTAAGACTTCCTTCTTGAAGATTGTCCAGCCTTCCTGGACCCCTTTGCCCTTCAGGACTGTCTCCCAAGGGACTCTCTCAACAGTTTCCTGAACAGGCCAAAGTCCGCCCTCCGGAAGTCCATGGTTGTGGTTTTGCTGGCCCCCCTCCTTACTTCACCAAGTGGTCGCTAAGCCCAAGACGGCCTCCAACCACCACATCTCCCACTAGTCCTTCTCTGTTTGTAAACAGCAGGTCGAGCGAGGCACCTCCCCTGGTAGGCTCACTTACCAGCTGTGTCAGGAAGTTGTCTTCCACACACTCCAGGAACCTCCTAGACTGCTTCCTCTCTGCCGTGTTGTATTTCCAGCAGACGTCCGGGAAGTTGAAGTCCCCCACGAGAACAAGGGCTAGCGATTGAGAGACTTCTGCCAGCCGCTTATGGAACGCTTCATCCGCCCCTTCATCCTGGTTGGGTGGGCTATAACAGACTCCCAGCAGGATATCTGCCTCGTTGGCCTTCCCCCTCATCCTTACCCATAGACACTCAACCGTACCCTCATCACAATCGTTGAGCTCTATACAATCAAAACACTAGGAAGGGAGAGGTCAGAAGAAGGAGAACAGACATTATGATGCATAAAGACATCCACCTTTCCCAGAGGTTCCCTTTCAAATTGTGCTTTCTGACTCAGCTGAAAAAAATCAGAATGAAGATAATAAGCTAGCTCCATCGTTGAGCTCTATACAATCAAAACACTAGGAAGGGAGAGGTCAGAAGAAGGAGAACAGACATTATGATGCATAAAGACATCCACCTTTCCCAGAGGTTCCCTTTCAAATTGTGCTTTCTGACTCAGCTGAAAAAAATCAGAATGAAGATAATAAGCTAGCTCCCTGAAAATCTTTTCTACTTCACTTTAAGACACCTCTATTTATGAAATGAAACATTATCTTCAGTTGCACTAAGAAGTATGCCAGGTATTTTAAGCTGTCTATACCTTTTGATCATTCTAAAAATTGAGGGAGAGTCATGTATTTCAGATCACCTTATTATCACCACAAGAGCTTTTCTCTTTCGTTATTCCATGTGCCTTCAAAACCAAATCTATCAGCAGGGTGTGACACCACAATCTATCAGACATTCTTCATACAAATAGTATTCCTCAGAAAATCCTGCAAAAGCCGGCACACACACACACACCCCCCAAAATATGGGATTTCCACAAGGTTGTATGCTTGTGCCATTTTTATTTATGCCTGATGTGAGAAAGGTAGGTATCTAAAAACAGTATACATGGTTTTGAGAGCACATACTGCTAAGGCATTAGCAATAAGCATTAGCAGATGCCTTAGACTTATTGAGAACAATCTATAGGTTTGCCTGGACATGCAGAGTGGTCAGGCAGAATGAGGATGTAGAGGCATCGCCTACAAGAATACTTTGCAACTGTTGGCCAACTGAAAGCACAAGTGGCTTCCAAGCTGGGACTACAAATTGCACCACAGCATGTTCCTCACTTTGGAAAAACATACCTACAGTAGGAGGACACAAGAAGAACATAATGAATGCAACAGGAGCACTGACAGATAGTTTCCAGTGGCTTCTGCCAGTTCCAAGAAAACAGAGTTAAAGTTATGTGCTCGTATACCTAACTCTTCGGTTCCTCATCAAGCATTTGCTGAACTCATTATCCTGGGAAATCACATGGTATTAACCCGTAGCCTTAAACTTTTTCATTTATGCAAAGTTTTAGTTAAATTTACCATTATTAAGTGTAAGTGTACAAAAATACACTTTTTCATCAAGAATCAAATGAATTTTCAAGGCAATTCTTTGCTGTGTAGGGAACAAGGTGTCAAGACACAAAGGGCAGAACTTCACTGGAAAGGTGAGTACTTTATACTTGAAGTTGTTCAAGTGAACAATTAAGCAACATACAATAAACTTGTCTCTTCTTTATGAAGCTAAGCGTTAGAATTGTTTATTTTTGCCCTTTAAAGTTATTGTATATTTCCACATGCAGGAATGCAACTTCTGGACAAATCTGTTGAAGTTGTTTGAACTATCAGTGGAAAGAAGTGATTTTTAAAAAACACTGTAGGTTTTCATGTATAAAAGAACTTCCATAAATTAGTGTTTTAAATCTCAGTCTTTCTGGACACTTAGTGTCAGAGAAGATATATGGAGATGGCAAAACAGATGAAATGACTCAAAACAAAGAACTTGTAAATGATTGACTATGAAATGCTGCTGTATGTTTTTCCTTTACTATTGTGTATTAACTGTACATTTATGTAAGAGTCACATTATATCTAAGCATGAACAAAACTCTCTGATGATTTCCATTGTGCCTATATGGTCCAAAATGACCATGCCTATATAGTAATTATTATTGAACGGTAGATCCCTTTTAAGAGTAGTGTATCACTTCACATACTGCTTTGCTCCCATTTAATCTCATTATAAATATCTTTTCATATCAATGGTAATTTTCTCTCCTCTCATGGAATACAAATTCATTGTCAGATAGTTCACATTTTTAATGTAGATAGTCTTAGCATTTTTAATGAAAAGACTTATCCCATGCCTGGAAATTTCACTACTTGAGAAAAGAACTGAAGCTGATGAATGAGCATGCCATCTTGTCCTTTTACTTATTTGGAGAAGAACACTCATCATCCAGCCACAGAGGCTGAATACTGTTTTCCATAGTGAGACAAATACTTTGCCAACAAATACTTCTCTAGGTTCTCTAAGAATTATATGCCCTCTGAGACTTTAATTCCTCTGATTTCTCTGTGCTAGAGATAGTTCAAGCAGCAGTTCTGAAAGATTCTCTCGAGATAGTTCAAGCAGCAGTTCTGAAAACAAGATTCTCTCACTTTGCGTTATATATTTTTGTTTAAATTAACTTGCTACCATTCGTATGAAGAAGAAATATGTTGTTCTTTGCATTTCCATCCACTTATGTTTGGGCCTGCCTCAAATTTAGTGCATTTTAATAGCTGTTTTTAATACAGTTTTGGAAAAAAAAATTATTAACTTACACATATAGCCCAGCTTGAAAACACACAAATGTAGATCCCAGAGGGCATTTCAGCTGGATTTAGGACTAACTAGAGAAGAAAGAAGGACAAAGCTTCAATTGTCAATCTTAATTGTAGACGAAACAGAAACAACACCTTTACACACTATTTCATTTCTTATTTTTTTCTTGAAGAACGTGAGATCATTTGCCCAATGTATTTCTTCATTAAGACATCACAGTATCAGCTCATTGATCTGAACTGCTCAGATCATATTGCAAATCAATGTGAAGACTCAGTCCTGGAGTCTAGGTGTCATCACAACAGATCTAGTTCCTCTGCTCATTGGTTTAAAAGGCATGTGATTTAAACTTCACTTAATTTTATTTTTTTCTTAATCCATTCCCTGCCCTATGTATACTTACAAGCAGAACATAAAATTATGTAGAGGAGTCTCTGATACCTGATCCTACAAATAACACATTTTCCATAATGGAGTGATATACGTAGAAAAATGTGGGAAATTATGTATTCCAACTGTATCCACTGGTAGGATATGGGAAAACAATGCTGATTTTCCTTTCCTTAAAGGGGAGGTAAAAGTCACAGTCAAGGGAAGTTCCTCCAGCTTCTTCCTTTGAGAGATCCTCCTGTAGCTGTCATAATCCTGGTATTTCTCAGTTCTTCTAAACAGTCTTGGTGAGCATATCACTCTTAACATAGTCACCAAAATGACAACAGTAAGGCACAGACACAGTTGGTAGCATAGTAGTCAATTCAAGTTATTTTCCTATCATGAATGTCTTTATTACCAACTCTATTATTTATTTATTTCTTCCCACCCACCCCACCCCCCAGATGAGAAAAAATTCAAGTAAAAGTAAATGACCCGTTTTAGTACATAGCTTCTATTTTTCACAGAACAGAACTGGAACAAAACACTAAAATATTTGTGTGCAAAGCTATAGAGATTTTTTAAGGTATCTAAGTAGGACTGGTCAAAAACTGTCCACTGAAATTTCAAAGAAAAAGGAAAATACTTTAAAGTAAAGCTTTTCAGAACATGCTTACAATTTGTTTGGACGTCTGAGTTTGGCTCCAACCCATACATTATCAGGTAAAAGTTTTCAATTTGCTTTTGCAAAAAGTAAGAACCCGGTCTCCAGTTCTTTCTTTTATCCAGGACACCTATCTGGAATTGGCTAGCCATATTTCAGGTTAGCCATTTATTACAATTTATCCCATTTGCTGAGATACAACTGTACCAACTTTAACATAAAAATATGTAAGAATAAATATTTCTTCTTTAACAAATTAACAGAAATTTACTACTCAGAGGATAATTTTGCACCAAGTAAATGTATGGAAATCTGGCTGTTGTCTTTGATGAAAGAAGCTTCAGATAAACTGCATATGTTTATGCCATGCGCTGTAATGCCACCTCTAACAGCTGAGGTAAGAAGTTTTTCAACCAAATTGTTCAATATCAGCATTTCCTATCCTCCTACAGCGTACTTCCATATACACACACACACGCTTCCCAGAAGGGTGCCTGCCAGCCCCGTCTTCTGCATAGGAAAGTCCTCCCAAGCTTATCTCTGATTGCAAGCACTGTGAAAGAGTTAAATCCAAACACTCATTTTCTGTAAAATTCAACAGCTGTGATCCCTACAATAGTATTATTCACTTGGCACTTATTCACACACCATAACTGTGTACTGACAGTGATTCTACTGTTAGGCTATGAAATCCAGGCCAGCATGCTTAGCTGTTTATGTGTTATACCTTGTAGACCACAGTAAGAAGACCAAGAAGAAATTTTGGTCAAAGATGAAATCACAAAAGAAAGGGGAAGAAATTCTATACAATCTCTTCTTTTCCTAATGCAGAGAATATAGGGAAATCTAAAGAAAGGTCAGGTAAGTCAGGAAGAGAAGCTGTAAGACAAACAAAAAAGACTTATTTATCAATTTGTGTCATACTGTTCATGGAGCTTTCCTACAAAATGAACCCCAAAAACAAATAGCACTAAAAAAACCCCAAAAACAAAAAATAAAACCCAAAACTAAACTTGGACTCTATTCCAGAACAGGTAAATTGGACTTTGTTTATTTAACAGTTAGTAAAAACACATCCTATATTTAGGTATGGTTCATTAATGCTGTAGCAGCTAGGTAACTCTTGTGGTAAAGCAAGAGTTTAATTGCAAGTAATACATGAATAGCAATATATTGCAGCGTCAATGGAGTTAATGATTTATACAATCTTAAATCATGGCTCATGAGAGGGACCATCACAGACTGGAGAAATCGGCTAACAGGAATTTCATGCAATTTAACAAATGGAAGTGCGAAGACCTGCACCTGGAGAGGAATAATCCCACGCATCAGCGTATGCCAGAGAACGACTGGCTGGAAACCAGCTTTGCAGAAAAGGACATGGAGGTCCCGGTGGGCACTAAGTTAAACACAAGTCAGTAAAGTATCCTTGTGGCAAACAAGGCAAGTGGTGTCCTAAGCTCCATTAGGAGGAGTGTTGCCAGCAATCAAGGGAGGTGAACCTTCCCCTCTACTCAGCACTGATGAGGCCACACCTGGAATATTGTGTCCAGCTCTGGGTACAAGAGCGATATGGACATACTGAAGAGAGTCCAATGATGGGCCACTAAGATGATGAAGGGACTGGAGGAAAGGCTGAGAGAGCTGGGACTGCTCAGCCTGGAGAAGAAAAGGCTCATGGGGGATCTCATCCATGTATATAAATACCTGAAGGAAAGCTCTTTCCCATGAGGTCCAGTGACAAGACCAGAGGCAACAGGCACAAACTGAAACAGAAGAGGCTCTGTCTGAACACCAGGAAACCCTTTTTCACTGTGAGGGTGACTGAGCACTGGCACAGGTTGCCCAGAGAGGTTGTGGAATCTCCATCCTTGGAGATATGCAAAAGCCATCTGGACGTGGTCCTGAGTAAAAAGCTCTAGGTGACCTTGCTTGAGCAGGGGGGAGTTGGACAAGACGACCTCCAGAGGTCCCTTCGAACTTCAACCATTCTGTGACTCTGTGATTCTGTGATAATGGTTCAGCCAATTCAAAGTGACACAACAACAAAGCTATGCACTCAGTTCTCTGATGATAAGGTATGCCAACCTTATCCTAATACTCTGCAGCTTATGTATGAATATACCATTCCTGAACTGCAACTGAAAAACTCCAATTCATTGATACAATATTTATGGATCAAGATGTTTTGAGGAAGCCGACCAAATATCAACATTTTCTGAAAGAATTAAAGACTTTCAACTGAACCATGGAGGAAATACGAACAACATTCAGGGTGTTATTCACGTATTCATGTAGACCTATGTATTAGGCTAGTAAGGCTCATCTCTTGTGAAGCATCTCACTGTGCAAAAACATTAAGAAGTGCAAGAGAAGCTTGGTCCACCATAGATCTATCACTGTTATACCAGTAAAGAGGAAAAAAAGTCATAAAGGTATCTAATTCTCAGCATCTAAACCAATGAAAAGATTTTGAGAAGCGGGCCAATAAGGTAGTAGGATGAACTGATAGGTCAAAATTTTTAAGATAACTCTTAAAATGCATACCTTTGCCTACTGGCACTACAGGAGAAAATATGCCTTTGTTTAGCCCGGTCCCTTTCAGGCACAATATAGTCTTCTGATTTTTGTTCAAAGCTGGCAGTTGGTTCCACCACTTACACTGAGTCTCTGCCCATTGGCAGCAAGGCCATCTCTGACTTTGCCATTGGGGTTGATTTGAGAATAGCAACATTTTTTGACATTCATCTATGCTTTCACTCCTGGGACCTTTGATTAAAGCAAGCTATAAAAAAAAGTCTCAAAAAATAAATCATATGCATTAATTTCCATAAACACACAAAGCCAGTTGAGCCACAGATAAAATGACCATTCGGCCACTATGTGTGTGTTCTGTTCAGCCCTTAATTTCTAATGCCAGCTTCTGTAAATTCCCCTTGGCCCTTCAGCTCTCATCCGTGCATGACAGCTGAATTATAGTGTTCTCCAGGAAGGAACACTGGGAAGGGAAAGACTAGGAGATAAATCAGCTTCATAATTAAGCAGTTTATTCAGCAGTTTCTTTAACTTAATCTGGCACTGAGAAAGTCACCATTAATTCAATAGGCTTAATACTTTCTGGGAACTGTGTAAAACTCATTAGCAGATATCACATCATATTTATACCAAACAGTGTAGTTAAAATGAAGCAGATGTAGTTAAAATATAGCAGATGAAACATACCCCAACAGAAGAACAGTAGCCATAAGCTATGATGGGTTAGAATGGTCGTTGGTCTATTAAATTTGCCATAAATCTCCTCTGGCAGAGTTTCAAATGCTTAACAAATGTAGCTACCTTAAGTTGTACCTGAATTGCATTGTGTATGTTACAGGTATATCTTACAGCTCATCACCAGTGATCTAAAGCAATAACACTATTTAATGCATGCAATCAGCATCATTCAAACTAAAGAAATACCCAATCTCAGTATTAGCTTAAACCTCCACTGATATTTAGACTGTATCCCACAATAGTGGATGTCTGCAACTACAAAAGCTAGTGTACTTTTTAAATGCTACCCGACATACATATTTTACCTACCAGACAAAATAAGTTCTTCACATCCATAAGCAGTCGAAGGGATTTTGTTCTCTAGTTAAGAGATCCTGTATGTGTGATTTTGTCACTATCAGTATTACTTGTGAATTGTTAACCAAAGTGTTTGCATACATACATGCTCCTTTCCATTTTAAAAGTACTAGAAATACCAAAGCCACCTTCCCCTGCCAGAGGATGTCTTAAGAGTTTAGAGACATTTGTTGTAATATCATATATTTAGAGCACTGACGAGATCACTTAACTCATTTTTGGCATCTGTACTTCAAAACAGATATGGAAAATTTGAAAAAGATTCTAAACGAATTGCAAAAATAATGTAAGGAATTAAGGAAACATTTTGCCTCATGAAAAATGCTTTCAGAAACTTAGTTTAATAAGTGAAATAAAAATAGGTTGTTTAACTTCAATTATAAATGTCTGCCTAAGTTTCAATAGCAGATAGCTCTCTCAACTGACAAACAAAGTCATAACTTTATCTAATACCCATAAACAGAAGCCTGGCCATTGTGGACTGGAAGTTACCAGAGAATATTCATTGTTATTTTATAAATCTAATTGATTATTATAATTTATTACCTAAGTATGTAACATAGTGAATAATTTTTAAAAATTATTTTGAGATTATCACTTTTAATTACTATAACTTCAAAATATTTGATTTTAATTTTTATTATAAGTAACTGACGTTTCAAAACAAAAGGCTGTTGTAAAACAGAACAATCACATTTGTTCTGAAAAATTTGAAATATGCTTAGAACTTGATCAAAAATTCACAGAAACTGAGTTTTTCTTGTTTCAGTTTTGATGAATCTGCATTTTCTCACAAGAAAAAAAAAAGCACCATATATACTGTTCAAAAATTCCCAAACAGTTATAACCATGACCACCCAAAATGAGAAAACATGATGCTTTCTGGTGATAAGCATCTGAAAAAGACATTCAGAAGCAAAGTTTGCTTTCCTGCAAGGCAGAAACAAGACTAAAGCATCAGCTCAGCAATTACTCCCCTGGCTGGGCCACATCACTGAACTCTACGGTGCTTACAATACGGAAGAAAATTCTCCATTGACAGAAACATCTGAGCATACTCAAGCATGCTTTATATCAATATTACCTCATGGCTGCACTCCAGAGCTAAAAGGTTTTGTCCATCAGAGCATAACTGTGAGTAACTCTGAATGACAGGCTTCTGTAGTATTTTAGCTAAATGTGTTAGAAATCTATCACGGTAGTCTGGTTTTATCTCTCACAATTGCTACAGAATTGATGGAGAAAGAAGAGGAAGTGCCTGATGAGACACAATTGCCCTGGGTGACTGATACTTTTAACAGCAAGAGGTAATTCTCTGCCTGGAGCTGTGCCTCCAGCTGAAGAAAGCATTGTTCCATGGATTAACAGTCAGTCATTACAGCTTTAGTCTAGCTAACCAAGTTGGAATAGCCATTAAGTTTTCAGAAAGGCTTAAACGCAGTCTCTAGATATCCACCAGACATTCTGGGTATTTTACCTCAATTTCTATTTCATGCAAAAAACCCTCAACATTATCATATCTTTCCTATGACTGTTGTCCATCCTGCCTATGAAATGTAGCAGAGATCTGCCCACACATTTTACACATAGAAATGTCTGTAATGCTTCACACAAAAGCCAATGTCAGCAGAAGCATCCTGTTCCATTTCCAATGTAGGTGGATGCAACAAACCAGATCTTAGTACTGGTCACCCCAAGTCTTCCAAAATTACATTCCAGGTCTCCAGGAGTGATGATGTACAATTATTATGAGATTCTTTTTTTATTTGCTCACCTTTGTTGAAATCACTGGAATTCACAAATTCAATATTTTCTCCATAATCAGAACAACTGGAAACTTTTTTTCCAAGGGGAAGGTGAGACTCTCACATTCACACACTTCCACAAGGGGGAGCTTAAAAAAAAAAAAAGGAAAAGAGCACCACCAAATCCCAAGAGAATTGTGACAAAAATCATGATAACTGGCAATACTGCTGTATTTTCAGAAAGACAGATTATCTCTTTATTGTTTGTATCATGACTACATACCGTTAAACAGATATCGCTATCCAAAGAACAGGTAGATAATGTCTTTCTTATATAAAAAGCAGAAGAAAAATTCCAAAGCTTTGAATGTTTGTGTCTTTCCTGCCCTTGAGGTCATTAAAGGAACATATCCATATAAACTAAAAACAAACCAAAATTCACATAGTTTCAGACAGAGAATTATCAGAGATGTTTTCTAAGTTATTCTGTTATAATGCCATAAATAACAATAATTCTTTTCACTAATGCTGCATTATCACTAGCAGATGATGTAATCATTAATTCTTCCTTCCTCTCCAAATGCCTTGTGCTGAAGTCATTATCATTTTTTTAAACCATGACCTCATTTTATTTTCCTTCCTGGGAGGACTGCATGGAGACTACCAGTAATCCATCTACCCCATGTGAAAAATCTACATGAAACAAACATTAAAATTATGCTATCAAGCTTTCAAGTCAGAGATATATCAAAACTAAGACTCCTACAATCTTAATTATGCTTCCTAATATATATATATTCATATAGAAAAGACCACACTACAGTCTTTAGCTTTATGCATTTAACTTGCGCTTTCTAAAAATCCTAAACTACAGCATCATGTATGACCATGCACGGTCCCATACATGTGAAATAACAGGAGCCCAGAGAGAGCACTTCTATAAACAGGATGTGCTATTTATACAGAAGATGCTATGTAAACTGTGGTTTCACTTCCTGGAACTTCAAAGAAATTCCAAAAAAGGTGACAAAGATAAATGTAAATTCCATTTCTTCATCTCTGTGCCCAGACCCAACTAGAATTGCCAGTTCTATTGTAAAACTTGCTATTTTGAAGTTACAGCCCAGACCAGCCTTGGTCTATATGGCCAATGACAGCAAAACTGCCATACTGGGCACCTTCTCAGCACTTACTTTACTCTGACCTGTGCAGATAAAAACGTGCTAACATACCTTTGATACTATCCCTGTTGATTAGGTGCAAATCTGTGTGGGTATGCTTACAACTGAAGTGTAACTATAGCATAATAACAATGAAATAACATAATAACATGTAAGACAGCAGTCATAAAACTGCATGAAGATTTAAGAAAAGGTAATTTTTAAATTAATTTTCTGGTTTAAGTATCAAATTCCTCTATGTTAGTCATACAACCAAGTATCCGTGGTGCTTGCGTAGAATTAAAAACCCTTAATGGCTTGGGTTGACAATTCACCATCACTCAATCTTCTCATTTCACAGGTCTCATCCACCTCTGCCGGTATTGTCACACACCATTCACACACACCAACACTGCAGGCAGAGCAAGCAAGAAGCCATAAGGTAATCAATTTCAGTAAGAGATCAAATTCTGCTCCCAGTGTAGCTGTGTAGGAGAAGAATATAGCTCGGTTTTTTTCTTTAGCCTTTAATTCCTGTAAATGTCCTCGATTTTCTTTAAAAACCTTATGCGTAACAAACTGTAAAAGATCAACGTATTACTTATAATAAATGGCCCTCCACACCTTTGGTGTGATTGTTTGTTCCCATGTTTGTGTGAGCCATGTGTAAGCTGCTCTGTGAGTTCAAGTTTTGGGGAGTGCTTCCTTTGCTGGTTGTTTTGGAGGGTGAGGCAGGTAGGTTGGCTACAGACCAGCTGAAGCTTCTAGGAATGATTTTAAGAGTTTCTAACACATCTTGGAAGCTTGCAAGGGAACTATACATTGAAGGCTGACTACAGCGATCACCTACTCTCAAGAAACAAATGTACATATACATGTGCACATCTATTTTGCTTTTACTTTACCCTTAACTAAAAAAAATGCTGCTACCACCACTGCAGAGATGCTATGGATGTCAAACATACAGACAGATTCAAACAATTGTTAGTCATATTCATAAGATAATTCACCAGTAAGGGACACAGAGATTCATAGCCACAAAGTGCTAGAAGCCTTATAGTGAAAAATATCATTGCATACTCGCATTGCATGCCTAAAATCTCTTGGCACTCATTATTGCCTAATGTCAGAGATCAAAACTCTGGGTTTCATGGATTGTTGTTTTCACCAGTCTTTAGATTCTCATGTCCTAGTGAGATAGCACCCTGACTGAAAGTCTACTCTCACTCAAATTGTTGAGTATTTTGTCATAAATATTCATGGGATCAGGATGTCACACAAACTAATCAGCCAAAAACAACACACAAAAAAAGGAGAAATTAAAATCTTGAATGTGTTGTTGCAGAATATATACGATTTACAATTTTCTGTTAAGATAATTCAGTTTTAAGGGTGATTCATAACTGATGAAGCCATTGGCTGTTCTTTCTCTCAGCACAAATTCTTCTGAGTTGTAATGGGTTTTTTTAAGTGTTTTTTCTTTCATAGTTATTTCCAAGTTTGAGAATTACTACATCAAGATGGTGACCTCCTCATGCAGTCAGGATTCTGTTGTGCTTTCCACTGCACATACACACAGTAGAGGTCAGAAAGCCAAGCTCTTTTTTAAGTACCAACCTGATTTTACAGATGGAGAAATGACAGAACAAAGAAGCCTAAGCTGCATAGAAAGTCTCTGTTAGAGATAAGAATGGACTTTCATTTCCATTGTGGTCCCAGGATTTTAAACAATAAAACCACTATCTTCAACTATACATTTTCCTTTAATATCAACTTACATATTTTAGTAGGCTTTTACATCCCTCCCTGAAATTGTACTTCATCTCAAAATGTATGATTTTTTTTTTCTTCAAAAACAGATCGTTTAAAAAATGTGTGGCCGGTGACTGTATACATGAGGAATTCTATAATGTTTTTGGTATTTTGGTATTTTAAAAGTACACAACATCGAATTTGTTCAAGTGACAGTGAAAACGGCATCACAAAGTTTCTACCTCAAGGACCACATCAAGTTTACGAACTTTACAGTCAAGAAGATCATTACTCTGTCACTACTATTTTTGAAAACCAAGATGCTCATTAGTATGCTCTATTCTGTCATGTTACTTTTATAATTCCACTGTGCTAACCATGAAAGGTGAGACTCCTCAACAGCTTAGAAGAATACCACACCATTTCTATTTAGGCTACTTAGCTTTGAACACTTAAGTGTCATACCCTAGACATGGAAATGTTACAATTAACCAACTTTCTAACACTTCTCACTGAAGCAGAGCACTTTAAATTCATTCTAGACGTATTTTGAATTGGTGTGGGACAGAAGGGGTGCAGGACTGAAAGGAAGAATAGCTGTAACAATAATCCTAGGTATTAGGATAATTCTCCGTGTTTAAATATTTCAGTTACTTGGATGAAAAACATATTAAAATAAGAGTAAAATAAAATGATAATTAAAAAAAAAAAAACCAACACCTTAACAAACACGTTCCAGAATGAGGATGTTGAAAAACTGAAATCAATACAATGTGATCTACAATGCAATCTCAATCCAGTCTGAAATTACAGCAGTTCATCTTACTAGTGGTTGCTAAATTGAGGAAAATGCAAAGCGAGACTGAGATCCAAGAGAGCCTACTGCTGGTGTTCTCAAAAAGCTTGCTTCTCAAGTACCTGAATGCTTCTTTCTGCTTTTGTACCCTCCTGGCTGGCAGGCAAGGAAGCCCACAGCTTAGTATGCTAACTGTGGCCATTAATATGACTTTGCTCATCAACATCTGCTGCAAATAAACTTAACACGTTACCAGCCAACAGGTGTTCTTAATCTACCACTTATACAGACAAAGTGACACCTATCCAACTAACACCAGCCTGCCCCAGCTCTCCACACTTTGCATAGGTGACGTGAAATACAGGGATGGTGTGCACATATGATGAGCACAGTGGGACTTCAACCATGTCGTGTCATTGCATGTAATGAAACAAGGAGAATTACAGTTGAGTTAGTCAAAGATACTATCAATTTTTTGGCAGATAATGTCACACACACTATTTACCATTGTATCATCACAGCATGAAAGGGTTAGCTCAACTCTGCCTTAGCACTTGAAAATGACAGCTTACTTCTTTTCATCCTTTGTGCACTCCCCATAAATGTTATTTTTAGATGGTATTGGTATTTACATTGGGATTTGACAGAAAGCCTCTACCTTTGAGGTAATTATTCAAAAATAAAAACAAGATGTTTAAATTGTGATGGACTGTACTGCAAAGATGAATGTCTCAAGACAGAACTAACATTTTACATTTGTAGGATACATTTTGGCTAATGTTCTCCTGAAAGCTTTGCAAAATCAAAGGGCCACACTCTGTACTTAGCCTAGGAAAATCTCTGGTCATAAGCTAAGACCCAACACAGACTGGGTCTGGCCACAGTTTCACGAATCAGGAAATCAGGTCACTCAAAACTTAGAATTGTTGATGCATTCTTAACCTGTGACTTTGTGAGAATTCATTAAGATGCAGTCTTTAGTTAGACTATGTGCTTATCCACAGGTTACTTGCCTCATTCACTACACTGTCAAACAGCCCCAGAAGCAACTTTGTCTATAACTAGCCTCTACACCTATGTGACCAAATGAGAACATCACAGTGGACTTAGAAAACTGTGGGTATTACCAGGGGAGCTAAATCTCTAAAAAAAATCAAGATTCAGATCTGCTAATATCCCTGATCACTAGCCTATTTCACACATTTTGCTCAAACTTTCAACAAATTTGAAGTGAAATATGGACTTTATCTAGAAAGTCACTGTCAGCACAGTTTAAAACAACCTGCCTTACTCTTACACTGTTGTGGATAAGGCTATCACAAAAATGATGGAGCAACCTTAGCAGGTGGATTGCTGTTGATAAACATGCAGGAGGCATATAAATTCTCTCTTCACAGGAAAGAGCTGAGTATGATCAGAATAACTCTGGACAACAATAATAAACTGTCAAAATGTAGCCTTTCTAGACCACTGCCTTGTGCTATAAAAAGAAGAGGACCTTACAGAGGCAAGATATTAAAGTGAAAAGCACTGCTTGGGAAAAAGAGTGGAGACAAGAGAACCCATTGATTCACAGGGAAGTTCAAACCCTCAGGGCTTATTTGTTTTCAGTAAGGAACTAGGTTTTCCTACTCAGTAAATCTGGTGGAGACCCAATTCTGAGTATCAAAACAGTGGAGCTAATACTGAAATGCATTCCAGCATGTAAGTTACTGAGTCTGGTTTTAATTGCCACATGTGCTATCCATTATCACCTAGCTGCTCATACTCTCGTATTCACGCTAGAATCAGTTTTCTCAAAACCAGTAACTGTTTACAGTGGAATAGATTTGAAATAATATTAAAACTTTTCAGAATTAGATATAGAATTTTTAAATTGAGCTTTCAACAGCTTTCCTTGAAAAGAGAAGATTTCTACGTTTTATACTTAACAGAACCTTTTAAGAACTGTGGTTGGAGGATATAACTAAACCAGGAAGCAAGACTATGGTCAACTACTTTCTGAAAGGTATGCAGAGGGTGACAGGTGTATATGAACTGATAAAATTACTTCTTCAGGGCTACTAAGGTCATCGTTACTTTTTACAGGGGAATTTCAGGATGACAAATGACTTCTGGTTTCTCTACCCATCTGACTTCAAAAATTTTAACATGGATTGCAATGATGAAAACCCAGTAAGATGTATCTAAATGGAATATGAAGTGTCTAAATATGTTTTGCCTTGTGTTGCAAGGGTGAGCTACATCAGTAGACTTGAAAAATGTTTCACATCTGTGCACAGCCTATTTGTTCACACCATCATTCTCCCTCATCCACATCTCAGTTATGCCTGGATTATAATTCAGCACTTCAGGAAGTAATGGAAAGGCTGATCACAGGGAATGTAGATTAGATGTCAGTGTAGTTAGCTCCTTGAAAATAAAATTTTTAACAGGGGTCTGGCAGCAGATCTGATGGGACTCTCAAATGTTATGTCACATCGTGACCTTCCTTTGATGTCTCATGGCATGTCCGAGAGATGTATTTCAGCAATGACATTCAGAATATTTCAGATTAATCTTGCCCTTCATGATAGGATTATAGGGCAGAAGAAGGGCCTTCTGTAAGACCCAGCTTTGCAAAAAAAAGTGGAAAAGAGATAAGTGAACCCCTGTGCTGGTTTTGGCTGGGATAGAGTTAATTTTCTTCATAGTAGCTAGTATGGGGCTATGTTTTGGATTTGTGCTGGAAACAGTGTTGATAATACAGAGATGTTTTAGTTACTGCTGAGCAGTAACAGAGTCACGGCCTTTTCTGCTTCTCGCACCACCCCACCAGCGAGTAGGCTGGGGGTGCACAAGAAGCTGGGAGGGGACACAGCCAGGACAGCTGACCCCAACTGACCAAAGGGATAGTCCAGACCATGTGACGTCATGCTCAGCATATAAATCTGGGGGAAGGAGAAGGAAGAGGGGGACGTTTGGAGTTACAACATTTTGTCTTCCCAAGTAACCGTTACGCGTGATGGAGCCCTGCTTTCCTGGAGATGGCTGAACACCTGCCTGCCGATGGGAAGTGGTGAATGAATTCCTCGTTTTGCTTTGCTTGCGCGTGTGGCTTTTGCTTTCCCTATTAAACTGTCTTTATCGCAACCCACGAGTTTTCTCACTTTTACTCTTCCAATTCTCTCCCCGATCCCACTGGGGGGGAGTGAGCGAGCAGCTGTGTGGTGCTTAGTTGCCAGCTGGGGTTAAACCACGACAATCCCATTGAAGCTACATGGGCTGTCAGGATGAAATTCTGCACCTCCTGTGCAGCACCAGTGTCAGCCTCACCAGTGGTAGCACAGGCGAAACTGAAAGTAGAAAAATTTTTACATCAATTTGATTTCTCTGTGGTGACAGCTTCCTTTTTAATTAAATCTTAGTTTCATTTGTCCAGTCACGGGACTGAGAAAACAAACTCAAACTTTTAAATTAACAAATGAAAAGAAGCTAGAGGTAGTTGTTCGAAAGTCTCAAAGTATTAATATTACAGAAACTTACACGGAGCCAATAGAAAAATCCCCACCTAAAACCAAAGAAAACAGGTTTTACTTAAAATATTTTCTTGTGGTTTAAAGAAATGTTTACAGGTATAATTGATATACCAGATAGACAAAGCTTGTTGCAGTACAGTAAGCAAATACAGAATTTCTTACAAGTAGAAAGGGGCCTATAACACACTTTATGTGGTGGTATAGTCGTGTATTGCAGGCAGAGTGTTTTTACTGAGTCCACCTAGTGATCAAGATTATGTCCTGCAATTTGGGTACTGTCCTTTAATGGTACCTTTACAGTTTAGAAACCCACCTACTCTAGTGCTTACTGTGAAACACCTACTTCTTGTTGGCAAACTTTACTATCCGTTTAGTTTGTTCTCCTGTACCACCGAACCCTATAATTTTGCCAGTAGCAGAGTTACCAGGAGATTACTTTAGCCTAGCCTTTCCTGGGCACTTACAGTCTGACCTTTCTACCCCCTGTCACCCATTCCCAACAGTGTGAGGATAAGGTTCCTGCAGCATTTGGTGGTGGGCTCTGAGCCCAGTGGCACTTCCAGGGGCCAGGTCCTACTCGAGAGAGGTGTTTTCAAAGGTCAGCCAGGTCTGCAGACAAAGGTGCAACTTCATCAGCCTTTTAGCAGTTTTAAGGTAAGACCCATTCCTAAAAAGTGGGTACCAGTCTACTTCTAACATAGTTACGCCACCATATTCGCATCTTATTTCAAAGACTAGAGATTACAAGACCTCTGGCTTCGATGAAGTTGGTCATCCACGCTTTTGCACTGAGTTAGGGTGCTCCTCTCAGCATAGCAATGTCCGAATTGACCCCTCTACAGCCTGCTTCAGCTGTTGTTCCTCCCGGCCCCAGCTGTCTCACTGAAGGACTGCTTGTTTCTCAGGTAAATGCTTCCACAAAACCTCTGTTCAGAGGTGTTGCTGTATTGGGTACAACATTTTCACCTCTGAAGCTTTATACAGCCACTTTACTGAAGCACTTCATAATTTTAGGCCTCCGTATTTACGTGAGGGAAAAAGTCTGGAATATGAACATGAAGTCACTGTCCAGTACGCAAAAACCGCAGGGGGAATAAGCTATTAACCTTTACTATACTTTTCAGATTTGAAGGGGTTTTTTTCTTTAAAAAAGGTCAAACATAAAGTGTCACCTGAGCACTACCACAGTATATATAATGATATATCATAAATATATTATTTTCTCACAATAAGTTATAACAAGGATAATGCCACGTGTTCTGTTAGCTTTTCTTAAACACTTATGATCAGAAAATAAAAAAGGTATTTTAAGATGGCAATTTGTTCCCAAAGTACTAGGGCTGTTCAAGCACAAGGATGCCTCAATTCAAAGGAAAATCCATAAAATAATTACATGTGAATTTGGATGTTTTAAATGGACATGCTAAGACATGTGCAGCAAAAGCAATTAACTGCAAAGGGTATTTCTTTTACTCTCTTCTCTGCTTATATAGTTCCAAAGTAGCACAAATAGTAGTGTGTAGAAGGTAGACAATTTAATATAAGAGAGTATATTTATATTTACATGGTTGCTTCACTGGAGATTGAAAATATAAAAAATTACAGTATCAGTCTTTATATTTATGTAATATAAATTCATCACTTTTCACTTACTTATTTTATATGTATAAATGTAAGAAAATACTGTAGTCATTATAGGGCCTTATTTATATTTGGATACAGGAGCCACTAAAGGATGCAGAAACAAGAGGTCACTTCTAAAATGGGTTCAACTGGAAGGAAAAAATGGTCTCAAAATTGAGATTTGATAGATTAAGAATTAGGGGACTTAATCTCAGTTCTTGAATTAACACATTTTCCTCTGCATCACTGGGTTGTCTCTACAGATGAGGAATCATTAAACAGCAGCTGGTCAGAGGTAATGGAAGTGTTAAACATTCTGCTGAGCAGTCTAAAATAAGCCTATAGTAATAATGTAGGGACAGGATTCCTTATGTATAGTCATGGCATTTTTTTTAAATGCTAGTGCTAGAACTAGCATTTCCCTATATTCCTTTATTAAAAACAACCCATGTTATAAATTACTCTGAGACTAAATCTTAAATAGTTCATTTAGATACTTAGTATACTCCTTCTAAAAGCAAATTTTAAATTAGTCTTAAAAATTCCAAAAAGGAACAAATTTTCATTTTCAATAATCTGTTGAGATATTCTTTTCCTTACAAACATTTACATTAATCTTCTCAAAAAAGCTGAAATCTCATTGTTGTATATAATTTCAAATTTGTGTTTAGCTAACTAGAAAGACATAATAAATGCATATATTTTAGAGGCACTGATTTAGAAGCTGGAGAATCCATTTCTTACTACCAAATGGCTATCAGTTACTATTTGGTTGAAAAGTGTAATTCAATTTAAAAAGCCCTGTTGTTATTAGTTATAGATACTAGCTGTACACAGTAAATTATGGAGCTGATCAGAACTGTGCTCTACATATAAAACTAAATGCTTCATCAAAGATTGACTGTATTTGTTGCAGCTAGTGAAATGAACCACTTTTTAACATGTCCTATATGATTTTTTAATTTTGAGTGTAATTATTGATGAATATACCACCAGGACATGTGTAAATGACAGTTCTCTGGCACCATACCTACTACGGTCAAGTCAGTTTTACTCTTTTCCTCTGTAATTTTTATCCATCTTGCTAAAATATGTACTCAGTTTTAAGATGCAACATGAAAGTAAAGCTTTCAAATGGTACAAAACCGATGTAATGTCAAATACAATATAGTCCTCCTGCTTCCTGATCTAGCGAGCATAACCAGGAAAGAAGTGGTACAGGTAGGGCCTTCACATATTTTACTCATCCCCAAATTCCTTACTAGTTCTCTGGAGCAAATGGCAGCCAGCCAGCTTCACAGCAGCTTGCTGTGATTTATACTGCAAACGCCACCGGTATAGATTGGGTTCAGAATGGGCAAAATCAAGGTTACTGTCTGACTGCCCACCAGCTCCTGTCATCTAGGAGCTCCTTGCAAATAAGTAAAGATGCAGTCCAATCCACACCGTATTCTGTTATGAAATGAGAGCTAACTTTTTTAAAACTCTAGCACGTGTGATTCTCTTGGTGATAGAGAAAGGTGAAAGGTTACTCTTGAAGCATGGGAATATCATATCGTAATTAACCAACAGGGTGTGTGATATAGTTTAAAATTGTAAAAGAATGGGGAAAAGAGTAAGAAATAGGACCTGCTTTTTTTGTTTGTCATGAAAGCATATCTTCTGTTTGCCATCGGTTTCATTTTTTAGTCCTATTTCACAATGGATCAATGGTATTTTAAGCTGTGAATATTGCTCCTTTATTAGCACATAATGACTAGATCTTGGCACTAATGTTACTAGTCACAGCACTGACTAAGAAGAAATCACAAAGCTAATGAAACAAGACTTTTTTTTTAAAAATACTGAAAATCCACAGCTCTTATTTTAAAAATAACAGTTAATATTACTCAGCTTTTTAAAGAAAAATCTTTGCAGGATCCTCTGTTTCATACTACGTTTCCTAGTTTCTATATTAGTCATTCTTTGCAATTTTCATGATCTACATGGGTAATCAAGCAAAGTCCTTTTTCAGCTGATACTTCAGACATAGTCTTTTTCAAGTCTTGTGAAGGGAATTAGTCCATGGAATTTATCTGATGTAGCACGCAACCTGTCACTGTCACTACTTACAAAAAACAAACAAACACAAAACTGCTAATTTATGAAGTTTGCAATGCTTCCACAAACTACCTGACTTTGTTCCAAACTATCTCATTCTGGAGAGCTTTTTGCATATGTTATCAAAGTAAAGGTCTGAAAGAAAGCTGAATTCATAGGATGCATGCTCTGTCCTACAGCATTTGACGGACAGCACATCCCACTGATCTGTGTCCCAAGAGGAAGGAGGATGAAGGGAGCGAGAGAGGAGATACTGTCAGACCCATCTGACTATTGAAGAATTTGCTCTCAGTAATGCCTTCCCAGTCCCTGAGTACTCTTCATTCTGCTTATTCCATTCCTGTAAATTATTTTGTAAAATATAAGCATCCTCATCTACAGAACAGGGAGACAGAAATCAAAGTTGTTTTTTACCATGCTTGGTAGCAGTTTTACCCAGAAACATTTAAGCCTGCAAAGCCTACAATGCTTCTGAACCATAACCTTAATAGAGTTTTCACTCCATAGCTGGACACAGATCTTAATGAAAATTAGAAGGTGCATAAAAACAAAAAAGAAAGGAAAACATATACATCAAAACAACAAGATGTCAGCCTGGGACTTGTCCTGTCTACTGCCCTAAATTAACTACAGCATCTTTCCTTTTGAGTAAGTACCAGGGTTTGACAAGCCCACGGTGAGGTATAGAGCTTAAGAACTGAAGCAGAGTACTCAGGTCACACAGAATAGAGATCAGACTTCTGTAAGATGCAGCCAATTAAGAGAAATTAATTAAGAGCTTACTTTTGGCAGGCTAGTATCTTTTAAATATATACTGCTGTTTCAATGTCTATTTCAGTTTGAGTTATACTCTAACCTGACTGGGACAAATCCAGTGCCACACCGTACCCTTTAATACTCACTAGGAACTAAAGGCACTTGTGGAATGCAGCAGTGTGCTGGGAATCTATCAATAGCTCAAAGTTAAGCAAACTGCCTATATAAATGGAAGTCCTTTTCCTTTGCATCTGAAAGGCAAATAAGTTTAATTAAGAATGCAGTTATCTCCAGTCAAAAGGAAATACTTTTATTTTTATGGTAAGTAGTGCAGCATTCGTGACTCTGGTAGATTATTTTAGAAAAAACAACAGTCACACCTTACCATTGCCAGTAAGCACTTTGCCACACTATTTTTGGTTAGCTACTGAACTGAATGGGACAATATGAAGAAAAGTTAAGGAAATGCTGGATTGAGGAGGACTTTGGCATGATTCAACAGAAGAACTAACGAGTTTCTAAAGAAAAAATAAAAAAGTGGGATTAGCCTGAAAAAAATATTTGCACGATATAAACAATTCAGAGTCCTATCCATATTGCTTTAAAGCCCTTAACCTAACAAAAAAGTTGTTTTGTAAAATACTCACATACAGCTGTGCTCCCAGACCTCATTGATTCTTAGAAAGAAATTTTCACCTCTGAAAATAAAATTTTGATATTTTGCAAATTTTTAATCTTTTCAAAGTTTTTGTCTTATCCATGTATCCCAAGTCTATTCTGGATTACCCAATTGCTTGTGTGGGGTATTACTTGCAGTAAGTAAGGTAGGTTCTCACAGAACTTATGTTGGAGGTCAAATTCTATTTAGTTCTTCAAAACAATCAGGCTTCTTCAGAGCTTGGATCAAAACCCTGAGTAAAAAACACTTACACTGCTATTTTGTGATTTTAGTGTGTACATAGGTGTTAAAAAAGTTCTACATTAAAAAAGCAAAAGATCTGTGCTTAATTTAACTTTTGCTTCTATTTTCAACAAAAGACACGCATGCAGCAAAAGACAACTGGAACCTCTGTCAAAATATTGCAACAAATGGTTAATTACCTCAGGTAAGAAAACACAATATGTATTATCACTACTCTGTTAAAAGATCACGGCATTCTTAACTTTCTGACTCCTGCTTGTACTGGCTTGTCTCTCTTTTGCCAATGGAGATTACATGCTCTGTTCATCTGAAGTGCAACACACAGTACACCTTACGTGCCACAGGAGGCTAGGGCACATGAATTGTTTTTCCACTATCAGTGATAAGTACTATTTGTGCTTCATATAGTAAAAACTTTCAATGAAGTACCGAATTAGACAATCAAAGAGTAACACAAGTCAGTCTATTTTATAGGCCCAGTTTTGCACTTGCAGTGGATTACACAGATGCTCCATTCACATTTTACCTAATAGATAATTGCTAGCAGAAAGCTAAGGGCACAGTTCTGTCCTGAATCACAAATTTTGTCAGCTTGTATTATAAGTCCTTTGCTTTTTTTTCTTTTGCAAAAAAAAAAAATTTTTTGAGAACCTTATTTTTGAGTTCCTCACATCCGTTACTACATTTTAGTTGTCTTTTACGAAAGCCATTTTATGTACAGAACTTACTGTAAGCAGAATACAGCTATTTCACAGATAACTTGTTGCAGTGCATGCTTTGTACTATGATCTAATGTGAATCATGCATTCTTAATCCTGTATCAATGATTAAACCAAGTCCTTTTTCTCTGCAATTTTTTCCATGATGCTAAGCTTCCTGTTGTCAGTTATGTTACCTCCCTGAAAGAATATTTATCCAATTAGGCAAACAAATGGCGAGGCTGCTACATTGCTAGCCAAGACTCACAACAGTACTTCAGTGGGCCCCCAAGCATAATTTCAAAGTGTCTCTCCCACCTATAGACAGCTTTGAAATTAATTTTCTGGAGTGATATAGTTACATTGCATGGATTTGCTCACCATATGGGCAATCATGCTTCTTGATGAAAAATGGCATATGTTAGGTATGTAATCAAAAAGGAGCTGTACACATCCCAAGGGATAAGCAAACTTTAGCATTTGATTTGACTGAACCATACATTCATCACCATAAGAGACATTTGTCCTGCCAGTTTGAAGTTCCTTCTCCACATAAAGCCAAAACACAGTCCCCAGCTATAGCCAGGCTTTTCAGAGAAGAGATTTTACAGACCTACCCTACTCTCAGGAAACTGGTAACAAAACTCAGGGAACTACACTTTCATTCATATCAGGTAACAGTTAACTGGCTCCTGGGTGTCTCACTGAAGAAACAGCATTTCAGTCAGTCACACTGAACTATGCAGTACCTGAAGTTGCTGCAATTTATTGTGTCCTGCAAAGCACTGGAAAAGCCTGATAATTATTTAAACTGCCTGTGACCTGTCTTTGCCAAGCTTCCCTTGTCCTCTAATTTGTGCCAGAGTTAGCTGACTTGCTAATGAAGAGAAAAATATCTTCATACATCTGTCAGACCTATTTCCACATTTAGAGGCTCCCGATTACCTTTTGGTGCTTCCCACCAGGTTTGAAATCTCTTAGACATGGTCTACACACCGTGTTTTTATGAACTGCTACTGTACTTGGAATTTCTTTCCCTCTAGTATTATTAAGCTTCTGCCGTGGTCAGTAATCTCAGTACACACAAGCTCAGTCGTCTACTCCATTGTCCAATATAGCTCAGCCCAAGGAATGTGGTTTCTATCAGAGTAAAATGCAATTATATAGCTATAACTATCCATGGTCTTGTTAGAAAAAGCAACAAACTACTTCGGCTATTACTAACCTGAGTGTAAGCAAGACCTTGAGAAAATAAGAATAGTCTCCTCCTCCTGAGGCTGAAAAATGAGTATGAGCATTAACACAGATATCCATTTACATAAATGGACTACTGAAATGGTCAGTCTCCTGATAATAATCTCAAAACTGATTTCTTCTCTTTGGAGAGTGATCTTCTCAAAGGGTGAAGAGGGGAAAGAAAAGGAAGAAAAGGGAGAGGTCCGTACTTCATTTGAATGTAACTTTTCTAAAAAAAAAGAGAATTTGAAATATCAAGATTATCTTGACCCAGTTCTGCTTATCCGCTGTTCAAGCCATAGCAAGTGGATTTTAAGAAGAATGCAGCATTTCACTGTTGCCCAGAGCAAAGTAGCCAAAAGGCTAGGCTCTTTAGATAGACCTTTAAAAATTAATATTTTTTGTAGTATAATTTTAACAGGTAAAAATACAATCTTAAATAAGCGTTAGTGAGAACTGATTATTATTCATAATATAGACAGAGTAATTTTTTTCTTTTTTAATGACTGGATCTGATTTGAGACTTCAAAGGGAGTGAGAGTTAAGAACCTTTCACTTCTAAGGAATTAAGACAGCAGGTAAAATGTATTCATGATTATAGCTCATGCCAACGGTTATCTAAAAAATTTCAGAATCTTTTTTTCTATCAGGAAAAACAAAACATGGTCATTTGAAATTTAAGCACAGCAAGTTGAGACAAAGCACATGGGAATGAGTACTCAGATTCAGATTCCTGTGGCTCTTACAAAGCAGCTCAGTGCCCTCTCCATCAGGCTGTGGCCTCCCAGGCTGTCACTAGGCCACAGATTTAGAGTGGTTAATCACCAAGATAGCAGAAGTTAACCTACATATGCTAAATTAGGAAGGCAGTCTTCCTAAGCTTACCGTATACTGAAGAGAGAAAAATAGGTATTTTCAGAAAACAATTCACAACTTCCAAAAGGTGCATAAACCTGCCTGCTTTTGACAGAACACGGAGCCTAAAAAAATTTTCCCCTGTTTGAGAATTAAGCAGAGTGGATGACCTTTCCATCCCAGCTTCCTTCCTCAAAAACAAAGACCCCTACCATAAAACTTAGTAATAATTATTATCAGTGACAGCTTACAAATGAAGTGCAGGAGAAACAGATTCAAACCCCTCACTGTGCTACTCTCTGGCTACTCTGTAATGGGTGCTCTTCTTTTTCTTTTTCTGATTGTGAAACAAGAGAACCACCCTGGATGTGGAAAACCCTCAGAACAAAAGTCTTGGTAAATTGAAATTATTAAATTTCTACAAAATGTTTTGACAAACAAACATTAGGCAACAATTGAAAATAATGTCAGATAGGAACCTCTGCCTAACTTGTTTTTAGAAAGAACATGTAAACAAAGATATATTTTGTTTATCTGATAAGATCTTATGTACAAAGTAATGACATCCCTTTATAATCAAGGTTAGGCATTTATATCAACCTTTTAATAAGCATGAAAAATCCATTTGAACACAGAAAACCTATCACACAAGCACAATTAAGGCTGAAAATCACCCTAGCCTTACAGCACATGATGCTAACAATAGTCTTAAGACGACGGTTTTTACTGCGAAATAAGGAAAACAGTATCTGTGTTTATGTTATACACCATGAGGCATAAGACAGCATTGATTAAACTAATGACTTTAATTCCTTTTGAAATAGATTTTCTTTCTAAAAACGCATGTGCACACACACTCCTTGGGGCTTAATTTAATCAGTACTTGATCTGAAGGCCTCTGAATGGTAACCAAGGCTATTGATAATTAAGCAAATCAAAGTGATGTCTTACTTTACGTATTCATAATAAATAGAATAATAAATGTAAGATATGAATTATTAAGAAACCCCTCTCTATGCTCTCTTGCCCAGCACCATATTCTGCATCTCTAGCTTTCCTATTATCTGCGCTCTACATAAATTTTCAACATTTTACAGGTAAGCAATTATAGTGTAGTGTACATTATGCATATATAAATGCAGAGACAAGCAGTATATTTTTCTGTAAACTGAAAATACCCTTTCACTGAGGACTGGGAGTGGTAACACCCTTTTATTGACGTCAGTAAAAAGGGAAAGTTAAATCATTAACAGACGTTAAAAATCAATTTGGCTACTTCTGGCAGGTGAAGTCAGATATTTTATTATAAAAATGATGAATCTTTTGGCTCTTTCTTTCATAGGGAGTTTTATGAAGTATAAACAGTATATATTATAAATAATAACACACGGCCCTAGAGCAAATGCTCTTGTGATTGATCACAGCAGCAGAATCCCTCGAGTGGCTTACAGCATAGTCACATTGGGATCATCTATTGTACAATCCATATGTTAACTAGATAACTGCCTAGTGTGGAAAATTTATAAAGTTAAGGCTAATGAAATAGGTTTTGTTTGCTAGATTTATTTCTCACTGCAGAGATGATGTAAATGCATAGCAGCACATGGCAAGTCTTCAAGGGAGCAAACCCTACCTAATTCAGAGATACAACTCTTTAAAAGAAAGAATAGTTTTGATTTCACCTTCAGAATGTAATCAGGAGAAATAAAATACAAGCCAGAAAGCACTCACGCTTTGCTTGCACCTGCCAGTTCGTGGTTATATCAGCACAGTTCCCAGAAGTGAACACTGCCACATTTCAGAGCAAAGGGACACAGTGATTAACACCAGACAATACAGATTCAAAAAAACACAAATAAGTGAACAGGCTTAACAAGAGTTACAGTTCCGGTGTCCCAAAACAGCTTGTGCAGCTCGTGTAATTCAAGCAACGATGCACAAGCACAACATCAGATGCCCATATGGAAAGGTCAATAAAAAACAAACTTACAAGACCCTCCCAACCATCATAGTGGCTATTTCCACGCAAACCTGTTATGGGAGCAACCTGGTTCCAACTCCCTGCGGCTGAGTCAGCACTTTGTTTTCACTTTTCAACAGTGAGTTTATGGATCTTGACTCTGCTGACATTTGTTTCAGAGAGGAAAAGGAAAACTGGTCCATAAAGTTCCCAACGGCTGAAAAGCAAAACCAGGAATGCTTGTGAGAAAATTGAAAGCAGATTGCTGGGTGGACTTAACTGCCAGGGATCTTGGAGCTGGTAGGCCCCCCTCTTACCAGGTGTTACAACAGAAATTACTCTAAACATAGCTTGCTACTAGCTCACTAGTAGCTCACAGGTAATTAGGCCTGAGAAAAAAAGAAGAAAGTGGCAGCTTGGTATGCTAGTACACAAAATGACAGTATGACCACCTTGTTAACCTTCTTCAGGTATGATAAAGACTGCCTATCATCACATAAGAAGAAATTGTTTATTCAAATGGTTAGAGATGTCCAGACATACCTTATCCAGCAAGTATCACCTATTTCCATACACAAAATAGTGAAATAAGCTACTCTCAGACAGACAACCTATGCTGCATTAATAGAAAAATTGTGAATTTTGGATGGAGGAAACAATATTCTTTTCCTTTTCATATTTTAGCACGTTACTATTTTCTTTTATAATCTTTCCAGTTGTGCTGGTGCCAAATATGTTATGAGGTAATGTTTGCCCCAGACAAGTCTTCAATTCCAGTCATCTGTCAAAGGGAAAAGTCAAATAGTGGCGCTGCTTCCACACCTGGTCCTTGAAAAAATCCATTGTACTGTATCTTTATGACAAGTTACGAATGAATTATCGTTTGCTTGCATTGGAAAAGCAGTGGAGGAGATCTCATTGAAAAACCTTCTATTCGTCTTTGTCAAGAGACAGACTTGAACACAAACCTGAAGATATTAAAATAGCTCTTCTTCACCATTTTATGCCTTTCACCAAAGGCATTCCTCATCAAGTTATCTTATGGTTCATTGAACTCTCCACAAATACATGGAAAGAATTTACATGTGGTCAAACTGACACCACCACACCTCTCTCACCTCTCCTTATGTTCAGCTGGATAATGACTTTCAACTGATGTCTGGCAGTTTTTAACCATTATTCCTTCTTTCTGCCAACTCCAGTCACATGTCCTTTATCTATTTGCATTGGATAAATAATTCTATTTTCTTTCTATTTTGTATTTAGACAGCATTTAGTTCACGCGAGGATCAGGAGGGCCTTTCAGATTCCTCACAGGAAGCAGTCCAGAGCACATGTAGAACAAATTCTTGAAAACCTAGTATTACAAGAACTATCCTATCCACCATTATTTTAGCAGCCCTATCCTTTTGGGAATACAGGATCTATGAAAAATAAATAGCCTTGATACACCTCTTCATAGATTGTCTCTGTAATGTCCCAAAGAAGGGAGTATCAGAATCACAGATTGTTACTGCCAGACTGATTAAAAGCACTGCTTACCAGTTTTCAAATAAACCTGTATTTCATTAGTCCATAAGTCTTCCAAAAAATGTGACTGTTGGCCACCATATTATTAACTAGTATTAAATTGAGTACTTATACAGTGGTAGACAACTTTGACACTTTAAAACTATGACTTAGTTTAACATTTTTAAATGGCCAATTAATTATATCTTTTTTTTCCCCAGCTAGAGGCAGGAAACCAAAAGTTGTATCTAAAAATTATTAAGAAAAATGCTTATTCCCTTTTATAACCAAGCTTTATTTTGTAGATCCTTCAATATCAAGCTATTTTTGATAGAAATAAAATGGTTAGTTCTGTCTAAGTTTGCACACCAGATACATAAATTTATATAAAAAAGATTCTTAAGACTCACTCTGTCCTTATCTGAATTTGTAATCACACACATGCATATACATATAAATGTAAATTTACATATATATATATGCACATTCCTTTAAAGTGTGTTGTTATGAGGGGTGTGCAGTTTGTTTTATTTATTTTACCTGAAAAAGGCATCTGTGCTAAATTCTGAACCAGTAAGGTCACAGAACATGCAGTTCATGCTGCTCAGGAACTGAATGTACCCGCCATACCATACATGGTGATTTTGGCATGTTGGCTCAGTCAGCTCTTAGAAAAGCAAAGGCTAATGGTCGTTGCTCCCAGCAAACATTCCAATAAATAGAAAACCTTTTCGGAAAAAATGAAACTAAGCATGCTCAAAGCGTTAAAGAAAAACTAAAAAATGCAAATAATAAATTCTTATAGTGGTTATATTCACTCCAGGTCTAATCTAGCCTACTACTGTTCAAATTATTCAGTGCTTTTCAGTTTCATGCAGCACAGTGTCAGCTAAAAACAGAAGAGTAATTCTGCAGCACTAGATTCAAAAGTCTCAATTTCCTTGGATGAAGTGATGATCTTACTAAATATTGTTATCTCCTAGACTATCTGATCTAAACAGTATTCCTATACAATACAGGATGGTTCCCAAGCAGAGGTAACATGTGCAAACCTGCTTTTCTGCTTTCCCACCTACTTAAAATGGCATCACATACCTTACAGAGTCAAAATATGCATCTTTGGCTAATTGCCCGCATTCTGGAATGTGTGCTTCATTAGTTATATCGAATTTATCCCTTTGTGGTTAAATTTATCTCCTGCTGATACAGACCATCATACAAATGGCACTACAGAATTCCTTATATGCTCACATACCTAATGGCTGGGCAATCAACATGTGGTTTTTAGCCACATGTGGCTTATGAACAACTCCCTTGCAGTGCTACCAGCTAATTCACATGAGCAGCAGAAGGTCTCGGCTAACACGGGGGCTACTACATAATTCAAATTCCCAGATGTGGTGGAAGGATCTGCAAAGAAACCCCAGGATCCAGCACACTCCCGGTCCCAGCGCTGTCCTAGGACAGGGTTCCCGAGGAGTCACACACTCCCCTGCCTCCCCTGCCTCTGAGCTCTGCTCACTAAGGGGTCTGGAATGTGTTTGTGGCTCATAGCTACAAGAAGAGTTTACCATACAACCCTGAGTTAATGAGGCTGCCACTTCCATCTCCCAGTTCAAATAACTTAACTGTACAACAAAAAACATCTATCTCTTGTACCATGTCAAAATGTTGTGCCTTCTGTGGGGGGTAGATAGTATTGGTTTTGAGCAACAATGCTATTACTATGTAATTAAAAATAAATAATTTTGAGTTAATATATCGGTATCTTGCATAGCTTTTAAATTTCAACAGCAGTCACTGCCTAGCTACAGATTCTTTGCGTAAAATTCTACGGTGTAGATAAAGCAGAAAGTGAGATTAAGATAATAAAAAACTAGTGTGGTTCCTAATTACAGAGTCCCATTTTTGTTATATGTAGCAATTGTCTACAAAAGCATGTGAAGTTTTGACTGGTATTAATATAATTTTCATTTATTTTGCCTCAGACATGCAAAAAACCCCACAAACCCCCCACTAGTCACACAGTATCATTTTGCTTATAATTTTTTGCCTCTCTTGTTTTCCGTCCCTCTAGATTTTCTGTGTTTATGGCTCATGTACATGCCATTCTACTGTTTCTACCCTGCTCTACTATCACATTTACTCATCACTGCTCCTTTCAAATACAGGAATATATCTGTTTCACTCTCTATTGCCTGCATGCTGGTGACTTTGATCCACAACATGCTGCTTTTTCCTCTTCTAGTCACAGGACTTCAAAGATAAACAAGCCACCACCTTCTAATTTTTTAGGTCTCCAGGGCAGGACACTGAGGGCAGGACACTGTATTTAAAAAAAAAAAAAAAAAAAAAAAAAAAAAAAAAAAAAAAAAAAAAAAAAAAAAAAAAAAAAAAAAAAAAAAAAAAAAAAAAAAAAAAAAAAAAAAAAAAAAAAAAAAAAAAAAAAAAAAAAAAAAAAAAAAAAAAAAAAAAAAAAAAAAAAACACCTCTTCTAAACTTTTCTCTGAAATTGTGCCAGTGCACGTGCAGGATTTGGGGTGAGGGTGGGGATGGTAAGAACAGGAAAAAACGTCAGCAGAGAAAATCATGTCAGCATTACGGAGTTTGAGTTTTTAATTCAACAGTGCCTATGCATTATTGCATTAAAATGCCACTGAGTTCACACCTGGATAAATCAAGGATAAATGTGGTTCTTAGCTCTTCAGTGCCAATTCATTTATTCAAGGTTATGATTATTAATCCAGTTGTCTTTAGATATTTTGTATTTTCTACCTTCTAATATAGTAATAAAACACTGAAATCCTTGAACACCACTATGACAGTTCTGACGAAGAGAAGAAAAATGTTTTTTCAAATATAAATGCATGCACTGGCAATTTGCTTTGATTAGAAAACAAAAGTTTAATGGAAGATTCCAAAAGGATTAATTTTCTGTTAATATCTTTTTTGTCATGCTTCTTTCTATTGAACAAAATAGAAAATGAAAAGACTGATTAACAGGATTAATCACGGTGTGAAATTTTATTACCATACTAATCAAGACAGGCAGTTTGGAGACTCCATGACAATGGATAATACAAAAGCTGATGATAAATTATTTACAAAAAGCAATTACCTGACAGAGAGGAGAACCACTTGGGGACACTTTTTTTTGTAGGGCTATGAGAACAAGGCTGGATAGAATCATGTGGGTCACTAATTTCACGTTAAGAGGCCCATTTCAGAAAGCTCCATAGCATGCTTACTACACACATATAACCAAACGCCCCTGGGAATGACGGTTAGACCCATCTCTTTTGCACAAAGTACCTAAGGTCACAAATAGGTGCGCTTCACAAGGAAGGGAAAAATTGAACACATCATTGGCGCCCCTACAACAAAGGCTTTGTTAAATGAAACTTCCCAGATGATCTTGAGAAAAGCACAGGGATGCTGACCTAAAAATCTGGCAAGTGGTTTAAGAGTGAGCAAAATGACCATGACCAAGCACCAGGCAAGTTTCTCAAGTAAACAGCAACACTTGCATATGCAGCTCAACATCCTTCGAGCCGTGGCAAACATCCAGCGCTTCAGAGGAATGTGGGTGGGGGAAGAGGGGGAGGGAGAAACAAATCATCTGCATCAGGAGAGGATGTAAATAATTATTCCAAGATTCTGGAGATAACTAGCATGTCATCCTGTTATTCAAGGTTAAGAAGGAACAAGGTCTTGTTTCTATTATCACTGGTTTTGTATAATTAGTATCATTAAATCTTTATATTAAACTTTGCTTTCAACAAGACATGGTATGTTATTGTGGGGAAAACTGTTTATTTTTGCTGGTAGACTTGAAGAGGTAGGAGAGGAAGAAGAGAGAGAAACATGAGAAAAGTCATGTGTCCATACAAAATGCAATGGTTATAGCAATTTTGTGAAAATAAGCTACTGCCAACATTAAACGAATCACTTTTCTTTCTGTCTTTCTTTCTTTCTTTTTAAATTTAATGGACGAACTGTTAGCCAAGAGAAGTCCAAGTCTAAAGGCTGCATCAGAACAAATAAATGTTTAGTTAAAGGCTTGTTAAAAAAGGAAATACCTACCCAAAAAGATTAAGGAACACCACAAGGAGTTATTTAAGTGTTTATCATAATCAAGTTCTGGTTACCTTCTCAGTTAATTGTTTCTGTCCATATTTTCCTCTAAACCCTTTTCCAATGCGCAACTATCATTGCATATAACTATTCAAAACATTTCCAGTGAGATTCCTGTGCCTGCTCGTGAATGTTGCTAGAGGAATTCATTAAGTGAAAATGCAGGGTCATCCTCTATTCTGTTTTCATAACTTCCTCTAAACCATCTCTTTTCTCATTTTTAGAATTTTCTCTTTCTTGGAAATGAAACAGTATTTTCCAAAGTACTCTGGTCTGAAGATAACCTTGCTAGATCCGTGGTTTCACAAGCATTTATAATTGGTAGTGATATGACAAAAATCATGGCATAACGTGAAGAAGACGCCATATTTAAGGAAACTGTTTCAAAGCAGTACCTACACACTCTAATCAGGGAATGGCACAGAATAACTTTTATTTTGTTTGCTTTCTTTGTTCTCGTAGTGCTCAAACACAAAAGAACAATGCTGTTTCGGTTTTGTTAAGTAGTTTACCACTGTGGTTAAGAATAATAAACACATACTATCTATATTCATTTAATCATGTGAATTATCTAAACAAGCTTTCCAAAGGCAAATCTTTTCTTTTTTGACCAACTATTTAAAAATAGTAATTGTATAGTTAATCGTTATAACCCGAGAAGTTAAACTACTTGTTGCTACTAAAGACAAACACAATCTCAAATTTCATATTGTTTGACTACATTGTACTTATTTAAAAATACTTTCAAATTAATTCTGCCTAAAAATTCATACTTCCTTCTTTTGTAATGCAATGACTTTTATTCTTGCATCCAATAACCCACAGCAAATGCACGGTAAGCCCTCAGCTTTCAATGCCCTGCAGTGATTTCCTACTTTCCCGATTGCGTTAAAAAGACGAAAGACATGTTCCTTCAGCTCAAATATGAGAAAGTTAAAGGAGATTTTCTACCTGTTGTTGACCTCAGTAAGATCAGTGACATGCTCATCTAAACCAATCAGACACAATTGGGAAGGAACAGTTCCAAACACTTACTGTTTGAGGCTCCATAGATGGTTTGCCCCCCTTTATTTAAAAAAAAAACCAACCCTGACGTGAACACATCTCTTGCTGCACTCCTCAGTGACATGAAACCAGCTGAAATGATCTGAAGCTATAATCCCAGTAATTTCATTCTCTCCCCATTGCTATAGGGGAGAATCCTTAGAATTTCTGCACCTAATGATCTGTGATTCCTAAGAAACAATTCATACTGAGAATATAAGGGCAAGGCTCACCTCTGAAACACTGAAAAAAAACCCTCTAGTTAAGTTCCTAGCTTCAAAAGAGTTCTTCAGATCTCTCTTCCTAACTCCTTCACAACTTTGAAAATTTAGCATCAAGTGAAGAAGCTGCTGTTAAACATGAACCAAGAAAAACATTTTCAAAATTTGACAATTTTAGAATCCACCCTTTTAGACTAAAGGCACACAAAACCAGGTCTTACCAATGACATGGAAAGTATATCCATGTTGCCACATGACCATATACTCCTTCTAGTCATTCTAGCACACATTGAAACTGGTTTAAAATGTCTTAACTTTTAAAATCCAATATAAGTTATTTGTCCTTCTCAGAGTTACAAGTATACATCCCAGAGCTTTTAAGAAACTAGGAATCTTTGGATCCCTAGGCTTTAGATTTCAGATTAAGTGGGAAAACTTCTATCAGGTAGAATTAAGTCCCCTGTTGTCTTCATCTCATAGAACCACCTATATCTTTCTAACTTAGGCCATTTAACAAATCCAGTCTTTCATCTGGGCATTTTGAAGTATTTAGAAATAATAAACAGAAGTAAAAGCCCTATAAAACAAACTAAATATGAACAGCATGAAGTGCTTCCAAAGTACTCCTAAAAAGTAAAAAAGAAAAAAAAAATCCTCCTACTTTGTTAACACAGGATGTAGTAGACAAAAGTAATTACTGTAAACATTATTTTGGCCTTAAGATATTTGACATTCTGTGCTTTTTATGCAATCAAGAATCTATTCTAAATTCTGACTTCGTAATAGATGCTGCTGTTCAGACAAACACTGCCTACTGCAAGAATTGCAAATGTGCCAAAAACTCATGTTTGAGAAATGAAGTACAGCTGTCAAATTCAATATCTCCACTGCCAGTTTGGCTTACTATAAGGTTTCTGTATTGCAAAGACCATCAGCTAGACGCATATACCAATATGCAGAACTGTAGATGGAATTTTTCACGAAGGTGGTGTCTCCAGAGGAAAGGATGTACTGTCAGTTCTTTGGCTTCTGTCTCCTGTATTTCAGCTATGCTACAAAGTGTTGACAAAAGCATTAAAGCACAGTATTAAAAAATAAGTTTCTTCCTAATTCTGTTTTACAAATTGCTTTCCAGACCATGATTTTACCCAGTATTACAGACAAATTTATCAGCAGCTGTAATCCTGGAAAAAGTTGGATATCATGACTAAAGCAGGGATAGTGATGGAAGGAACGCTGAGGATTTTGAAGGATATGTGCTCATGACTGATTCTTTACACAATGCAGACTTCGGGGAGGAGACATGTAATCTTGTTATTACAAGTAAGAAAAATGCTCCCAGCAGATCCTAAGCTGAATTTCAGAGCTGACGTGCAAAAATCTAACTTCAACTATTTTAAACATCATTTTCAGGTGTTAATCCTGTAATCCAAAAACATTCAGCTAGCAAGAATGCAGCTAGCAAAGGTTCTGCCATTAAAGCCTGTGGTTTTCACAGTTGTTATTTAAATTGCAATGTTTTCTGAAGAACATTGCAAAGCACTAGGTTGTGTTGTGCTGTGCACTGCCTAAAGAACATACAAAGCCCTGCTTTGAAACCATCCAAAAATACAAAAGACACAAGAAAATATAAATTCTCATCTCTGTTTTACAACTGGAAAAGTTGTATAAAGAGTGTAAAATATAGGGTACTTAAAAGATGTTAGAAATTCAAGACCTCAACTTGGTCCTGTGGCAGGATCTATGAACAAAATATCACCCTCTGAGTGCAGAGTTGTATGGGGGCAGGAAGAAGAGTCTGGAGGTAAAAGGTTTTTAAGGGGCTCCACTTCACAGCCCAAAGGAAAATACTAGTAAGATGCAGGTCCAACATCCTCCTCGTGTTCTCACATTTCTCCATTCACCAGTGTTTAAGGGGTATGCAAAAGACAAGCAGCAATCGTTTTTCCTGTCTTGCTGTCAAAAGGGTTTCCCCCTCCTGACACAGAAATGGGCAATATACAGAGCACTGTCTTGTTCATCAGACAGACAGATAAACATCTGAAGTTGAGGATAAAATCCTAAATGTGATATCAGAGTTTAAGTTTATGAAAACAAAAAAAAATTCCTGCCTCTTTTCTTTGAGTTGTAAATACACGTACTGTATTCCTTTTCCCTTACAACATTTTCTTCTTTGAGGGTAACACTAATCCATTTCCTCTTTTCAGAGACATTCAACTTGTTTTGGTACTTGTATCCTTTTCTAAATAGTCCGTATCAACCCTATCTCCTTGTTGCAGGATATAGCACTCAAAGAAGTGAACTTTCACCTTCTATCCCATTGGCCTAAAACCAACACAGAGCGAGAATTTTCTGCAAGTGACTATCTCTTCTCATCCCCCCCAAAAATCAAACAACCAGTTCAAATGGAAAAGTCATCTTTCCCCTACTACACATGATATGTAACTGTGTGCCTCACTCCATCCTCATTATTGAACACAGGCACACACGCAAAACATTGAACTCTGGCCTTTCAAGAACAACATTAGTAAATAGACAATTTACTAATATATCTATAAAATACAAGGGGAATTTTCCCTTAAATTGGAAACTTACAGACCTGTTTGTTTCTGGTATAGCAGCCAGTAGGCCTATTCTGTAGCTTGACTGTGCAACAGCTATATCAAAATTTTATTAGTCCACTTTTATTACGTACTTATCTTACTGTTATTCAAAATATTTTGTCTGTATTTCAGCAACACTGCCAGTAAGTATAATAATTTAAAAACTTGATGCTGTCTTTGTGGTTAACTCTTAAATTTTGTTTAAAAATAACTAGGCACCTCTGTGCTCCAGGACAACATTTTTCTAGGAGGAAAAATAAGAAGTGAATTTAATCTGCTCCCTCACAATTGATAAGAAGAAAAAACATCCAAATTACATCAACAGTTTGGGATTCCTGCCTGCCCAGGTAATTGCCTGCATAAGCATCTTTTCATTACATCTTCTTTATTAAGGGAGAAATAATGGCTGAGAAACTGTACACCACCTGAAAGAAGCAGCTTTGAAACACTAGCAGTACCATCCTCCCAGGTCTCTCCAGCTCTTCATCTCCATAACACTGCTCAATCACTTCTGTGATATAATAATCTTTCAAATGACAGTGTGACCTTCAAAAATGTCTTTTATTTCTAACAATAAGAGAATTTAAAAAGAAAGGACATACGCTTTACAAATCTGTTCCTTCTCCTAGCCCTCTTTTTCTTCAGGTAGGTGAAGTATAATCACCGTAAGACAACCACAGTCCTAAAATGGCCTAGCCGAAGGCCACGGAGGCTTTGTGCTGAAGCTGGCAGTGAATTTAAGCCTCTATTACCCATCCTTTAATGGGTAAATAACCAGGACTTTACCTCTTTCTCTCCATATTAGTCTGCAGATTGCATTCAGCATTTTAATTTCATATAAATGTCATTCCTTCCTTCCCAGATCACACATTGTCATTTTTTTGACAGACCTATTGCTTTATTTCAATGGAGTCTTTCCTGTCAGAGACATATAAATTTATACTAATGCATGACTTACCTTATAGCACAGGGCATATAGACTTCAAAGCAAAGTGATAACCTACGGTGGATTAAATAAAATAAAATAAATTTATTTTGAATAAACATTGGTCTTGACTGCAATGAAGACAAAATCAGCAATAAATATACCTACTATAAAATACGGTTATAGTAGATAATAGATATTACGACAAATAGATATGCCATCTGTAAAACTTTATGTCCCAAGGAGTGAATGGGAATCTACCATGTACAGAAACACAAATATGCCTTGTAAAGAATAGATAGAAAGAAGTAGCATATACTGAAATGCACTTTTATACATGCTATACTCCTATACACCTATACACCCAAACAGTTAGAGAACAAACCTATAACAGGACAATCTACAGGAGAAACCGCTTTATAAGTAATCTATTTACACATACCCGATCTATCCACAGCTGATTTCAATTTACATCTTATCGTATCTGACTTGGCAAAACCTATGGACCCTTAATCATGAAGCAAACTGGTTTCATAAGGCTCTCATGTTACACCATTACCTATCTTCAGAAAATAACTTGAAAAAGAAAAGCAGATATCCTGTACAAACCAAACAGTAGATGAAAGGAACATGCTAAATCATTAAAAGGCAGTTCAGAAACTCAAAGATTTCCTCAACTACAGTTCTCTCAGCTTCTTTAAAAAATCTTGAAACAAAATAAAAAAAAAAAACTTGTAGCAAAATCTACATATACTGCACTATTGAATTCATACAGGTGAAAAAAGGAAAATGTTTCTCTCTTCTACTTTTGCAGTTTCATTGATGATGAACCGCTTGCAGTGATATTTTCAGAAATATTTTTCAGGTCTAATGAGCAGAATTGAGCTGCAGTAAGATGTGTCAGCAGTAGCACGCTTCTCTTAGTGGCTGATTCTGCTTGTTTCAACATATATTTCTTCCTTCCCAACAAAAAAAAACTCCTTCAAACAACACACTGAATTAATCACACAGCACTCACAAAATCAGCTTTTTAATCCTCCCCATTCTTGAGCCATTCTGGAATGCAAATCCTAGACCCAGTGATATCTGGTCAGCTCTATCTGCTGCTGAACCTCACACCAGTATCTTCCATTCAGTGCAGCCCCCATCCCCCTGTCTCCACTTACATCTGGAAAAAGCCTATGAATCAGATTAACCCAGTTACCTCCATTTTCCCTAAATCTAATTGCAACTTGAGGCCTGGCATGACCAGGGCACCTGGGCAACAGAGCAGTAAAACAGGCACGTGGTCTCAAACCAGCTCTTGCCTGAACTCTCAAATGTAGAGACCAACTGATGAAATCAGCTCTTCCTGCCCCACTTACCTGAGCCCAAACTAGACACCCAGCCTAGACTTAGCCTTGGCGAATCAGCCTAGGTCAGCTCAGTTGCATTCAGTTTCTTCCCACTTGGACCTCTGTTTTTAAATCCAATGCTTCAAAATTGACTTAGTTAACTAAGTGGAGTTAACTAGAGTTCTTAGGCAATTTTCAGTTTTACTTAACTTATAATTTCAAAGACATTTTTATTCTACACTTTACAGATGAAAAACTAAAACAAATTAAAGCAGTGACTCATTACAAAGCTTCTGTTGGATATAATTGCCCTCTTAGTATTGTGATGCAGTTTCCTTGGGAGCCAGGAACTCTAACAAATCTGTTCAGTTTTCAAGTATTGCTATTGCTCAATCACGGGCCACAAATGTTGTACAAACTTCTGTATGGAGCTTTAGCATATTATCTTTAATTTTATCTGTGGACCCTTTTTTAAAAAAAAGGAGGCTTTGAATAAGATTTGGATAACTTTTTCTTTTGTTTAGCATTTGCTTCTCTCTGAAATTGAAGGTTTCGAATCTGTGTCCTCAAGAGGTTATTTTTTTCTTTCTGTAAAGACAATAATTGTAAGGAGCTCTGAAAAACCTACTTGTTTTTCTTGTGTTCAAAGCACACAGCAATTCATCACCTATGTTTATAGATCACTTCATGTACACAATATTTAACAGTGTTCATGCATTTATCCGGCCCAGAGCATCCGGCTCTGCATGTTCAAAACCCATTCATCTATATGAATGATTCTTTTTCTTTTGGGTATTTAAGTCTAAATTGTTTGATTATTTTTCAAGTCCAAAAAACAATTTTATTTTCACAGGTGTATTTTTTTAAAGTAGTGGGAGTATGAACTGCCAGTCAACACCACCCAGAATATAAAATACACATAAAAACTTGAACAAAGTTACATTTGACAGGATGCAATTCTAAGTTATGTTAAATGATCTTCTATCCCTCAAAATCTAGGCTATATCATAATAAAAGGTAAAAGAAAATCAGGTAACTGTGTGGAGGACTTTCAAAATAGTAAATTTGTGGGTTTATAGCTGGGTAAAACTCACTGACTTAAGATATTATTGCATTCCTGTATCACAATCTGAAAAAAAGCATTCAAACATCCGATTCTAAGAACAGGCTTCCTCCAGCCCAGCTGGAGTTTTTAAACTAATATCTTTGCTTACCTGCTTTGTTGTTTCCTGTTTTTTATGAATATTTGAAAATCCTGGATATTTTTACCATTTAAATATACAATTGTCCCTATCTCTGAACTGCAGGAAACTGATTTCCATCTAAGAACCTATGGACATTTGGAAAATATCTATTCATGTACATATAAGCCTGATGCAATAAATAATATTCATATACTCACACACATTTTGCCAAACACTTAAAATTTTTCAACTCAAAATTTTTCAATGCATTTTAGATACTTAAAAATCTGTTCAGCAAAAATTTTTTTGTGCTTCTCCATAAGCAAAAAATGTAATTGCACCTGGTGCTCTATACGAGTCAGAGTTATACCAGAGTATTGGGAGGGCGAAAGACAGCCACACCTCTTCCCCCTACACTGGAAGGAGCTGGGTCACTTTTACACGCTGCTGAAGTCAAGACTCCCCAGGGGATACAAGCTAAGGAAAAAGCAAGTGACACCTGGCTGAAGGTTTTCTGCAATGTCTCACCTTTCTACCAGGAAATAAAGCAATAACAGCACCCAGTGGAGGGCAAGGGGAGCATTAGCACAACGTAAGAGTTTTCTTTCCATTTTTTCTCCTATTATTAAGATGACTGAGAAGCAGGGAGAAAGCCTGTCAGGTTGGCTTCCAGAACATGCATTCAAGCAGCTCGTCCCATTCAAACAGGGGTTTACATTATTACATTACCCGTTGTCCTTATCACAATCCAACCTTCACAACTGAGGAAGTTGAAGCAAGTATTTGGAAATGTTTTAGTCTCCTCTTTTCAATCTGGTTTGCATCCATATACCACCTCCATCCAGGTTTGATCTAACCAATGCCATTTACTAGAGGAAAGGCAACACTGAGAAAGGACTATATGCTGCAGAGATTTACATGGATGACAAACAATGGATTCATTAGGTACGATTTGGGTAGCCCTATCTGCTTTTCTTTTCAGAATAGGACTAAACAGACAGTATCTTCCTCATAGGGCAACCACCAAAATTCATGTAATACATTAGGACAGAATGAAGCGTGTTGGGAGACCATTGTAGTTGCTTACGTATAAGCAAAAATTCAGGGCACCTTTAACCCCCTCTTCTATTTAACACATTGTCTGGGAAGGAGACAGACTGGAACAGCTGGTGTACCATTTCTTTTGCTATTACTCTTACCCTTGAGAATTCAGGTGAGCTTTTTTTACACCAGGATTCAATACTGTAGGAGAACAGAGAATTTTGCCTCTTATGAGAGTGGAGAGGGTTAAAATTCAGGAAATTAAAAAATGATCACACCAAATTAGATTGCTGTTCCCCCCAAATTTTTCCTTAAACCATACTAAATTTCCATGTGAATCCCCAGCAAGACTGTAATGTGAACACACTCAGAGAGCATAAAAAATAAGTGCACAAAATACTTTACCTTAATTGAGTACTTAATCTGTTACACATTATTTAAATAAGCAAACAAACAATAAAATACCACTCAGCAGGATTGAAAGCACTTATTAAGGCATTTCCATTTGAGTTACGAATGACGAAGCAAAGTATAACAGTCTTCATTTCACAAGTAGTCACGGACAACATGAAGGACTGAATAGGCAGCTCCCATAGAATCACAGAATGGTTTGGGCTGGAAGGGACCTAAGAGATCATCTAGTCCAAGCCCCCTGCCATGGGCAGGGACACCTTCCACTACATCAGGTTGCTCAAAGCCTCATCCAGCCTGGCCTTGAACACTTCCAGGGATGGGGCATCCACAACTTCTCTGGGCAACCTGTTTCAGCGTCTCACCACCTTCATAGTAAAAAAAGTTCTTCCTTATGTCCAGCCTAAACCTACCCTCTTTCAGATTAAAACTGTTACCCCTCGTCCTATCACTACACTCCCTGAGTCCCTCCTCATCTTTCCTGTAGGCTCCCTTTAAGTACTGGAAGGCCGCTGTAAGTTCTTCTTGAGCCTTCTCTTCTCCAGGCTAAACAACCCCAAGTCTCTCAGCCTGTTCTCATACAGGAGGGGCTCCAGCCCCTGATCACCTTCGTAGCCCTCCTCTGGACCAGCTTGAGCAGGGCCATGTCTTTCTTATGCTGGGGGCCCCAGAGCTGAACACAGTACTCCAGGGTGGGGTCTCACCAGAGCAGAGTAGAGGGGCAGAATCACCTCCCTCGAGTCCTTCTCTGCAGGGCTGCTCTCAATCCACTCATCACCCAGCCTGTATCCATGTTTGGGATTGCCCTGACCCAGGTGCAGGACCTTGCATTTGGCCTTGTTGACCTTCATGAGGTTTGCCCGGGCCCACCTCTCTAGCCTGTCAAGGTCCCTCTGGATGGCATCCCTTCCTTCTACAGTATCAACCACACCACTCAGCTTGGTGTCATCCGCAAACTTGCTGAGGGTGCACTCAATCCCACTGTCTATGTCCACAAAAAAGATGTTAAATAATACTGGTCCCAATAGGGACCCCTGAGGGACACCACTCGTACCTGGTCTCCACCTGGACATTGAGCCATTGACCCAACTCTTTGAGTGCGACCATCTAGACAATTCCTTATCCACCGAGTGGTACACCCATCAAATCCATGTCTCTGCATTTTAGAGACAGGATGTTGTGCAGGACAGGATCAAATGTTTTGCATAAGTCAGTCGCTCTTCCCTTATGCACTAATGCTGTCAGCCTGTCGTAGAAGGCCATGACTGCAAAACTTACAGGAGGAATGAAACATATAAACCTCAACTTTCAGCTGCATGATCACAGGGACATCTTCATAACAGAGTATTAAATATAAGTATTTTGAAAATTGTATTTCTGCAAAATTGCTTCCCCACATGTAATAGATCCCTGTTTTTTTTCTGTGGGACAGATTAAAGCCTTTCAGAGACTAAAAGATAACAAAATAAATGTGAAAATATACCTTTCCATCCCCTCTTCTTTAACTGACATTCATTCACTGGATATTGGATGCAATTTGACCACAGGAACACAAAAAGCATCCTAAGGTTGGTTTCATAACATGCAAAAATATTTTAACTCCCACATTAACCCAAGAGCTCTTTTCAAAAAAAAAAAAAAAAACCAAAACCAAAACACAATCAACAAACCAAAAAATACAACAGTAGCTATGCCAGTAGTACTTTTGTACTTGTACTTTTATTAACCACTGGGGTCAGATAATCATATCTGCTGCAATCTTAAAATGGTCATTACATGATTAAATATTTTCGGATCATATGGATTGCTGACTAACAATCCACTTAACTATGGGGTTTTTTTCTAAAAAGGTTGATGAACTATTGCATTTTATCATATTACATGCCCACAGTGACCTTGTGATGTGTCAGCTTTCTTCTGTAGCTATGGTCACTGTTTCAGAACATGTTCTATTATAGTTAAAAACCCATAAGGATATTACAGGAGCCTGACAAGGCTCTAAATAAACTTTTATAAAAAGCCTGGGGAACAGCTTTATACTTAGCCGCCTTCCATGTTTTCATCTTGGCTTGAATTTTTAAGGGGGCCTAGGAAGATCCAAACTCTCAGGGTCACAGAGCCAGAATCTGTTCTGCACAAAAGCACACACAAACCAGCACTGAAACTCTGCATGGAACTATCTAAGTCAAACCAATGTTTCATATGGAAACAGACCACTTTGGCTTTGTAAAGATAGGAGAGAGGTAAGCTTTCAAAAATACAACAGCACATCAGCAATAAAATCCAACATAGGCAGCAGTTAATTCCAAACCACTAGCATACAGTACCTATATAAGGGTTTTAACACATTTTTTAAAATACACCTGTTTTCCTCCCAGTACTGACATAGTCTCAATACAGTGCCAAGTTATATCAAGGATAGAATCAACTACAGAGGAACGTTCCTTTTAAAACAAAACTAGCCCATCCTTTACTGCACAGGTTCTTTCCTTCATCATTCTCATATAAACTTTTCAAATTATTTTAATGAACTCTTGGGTTTCCCTCTATATTCTCGCCTTGTTGGAGGTCTGATGTCATAGCTTATAGTTGTAATATTTTTCTTGGTAGTAAATGTTTGAAAGGGACCCAGTAAATACTCATTTTAACTGCACTCCAACATCCAGAATTCTTTATGTGTGATCTGACATGAAAACATGCAGTTTTTCAACAAAAGGGTTGTTCCGCAACACAGAATATTTCAGGGATCCTATTAAAATATCAGTTCTCCTTCCTTTTCGTCAGCAACAAATTAATCACAGTATGCCAGTGCTAGACGTGTGGCAAGACTCTGGAATTACAGTTCTTAATTACAGTTGAAGATAGTTTTGATGTTATATAAGCCTCTTTTCATTTTCCCCAGCCTACTGCTTTACAATTGACATACTGAATAAAACTCGTTCTAGGTAAAAATTTCTCCTGAAAGTTGAGGTTTAAGTTTAAGGAAATTTAAATTAAAAGCATTGTCACAAAAAAAAAAAAAATTCCCTGTTATGATTTCTTGAAAAATATTTCAGATTCAATGCAAAAATTTAATTTACATCAACATGTTCAAAGACTGCTCCATCACCTTAATTTCAGGAGAGAGGGAAATAAGAACATGGTGCACACCAATTTTAGCATTTTAAGCCTGAGCAGAAATCCGTGTTCCTCTCTTACAGAAATCTGAGTTATTAGAAATGTTCTTGCTACAGTTTAAGAAGAAAAAAGAAAAGAAGAAAAAAAAAGTTACAAATAGACCCCTACCCCACAGGAAATCTTATCAATCTGGAGCGAAAACAAACAGCCAAACACCACCCACCCCCCACCAAAACCCTCTGAACAGCTTACAGGTTTCACGAGTTAATCTAATTTCGGAATGGTCCACTTTGACCAGGTATGAAGTACAAAGTTTCAGATAATTACAGAAAAAAAAAATTTTGAGCCTGAGAAAGTTTTTTTTTATTTCAAATATAGTTCAAATAAAGCTTTTAGAAAAAATAAGAATAGTTTCTAAAATTTCTAAAAGCTCTAGAAGTAAGTTTTTCCTAAGAATATTCTTCTGATAAGTAGACACTTCCTTCAAAAATGTTCAACTATAGCTTTAAATTCCTTTCCCAAAATTGTCTTTCAGCAACAAGCCTAATAATTTTGTGGAGTTTGCATTGATATATGCATCTACTAAGGCCATGTTCCCACTGTCAGGATGCAGTCGCTTTTATATTACCTATCGGAAATATTAAGCACATCACTTTTGAGCTTGCTGTCTCTGACTGCCACAGGTCAGTCAGTCAAGGGAAGTGCAGAAACTACCATCTGCCTGATGAATTCTGTTACATTTCTCCCTCTGAACAGCAACGAAGCATCAAGTTTTCCTGTTTCTTTCCCTTATGTGTCTTTTCTAGTAGATAAACACATTCTTCACTGTGTGGCTGTTCAGTGTCTAGTAGATTCCTCAGTTATTGTAATAAGAAGATTAAGTTAGGTTTCCAAATTGTATTAAAAGTTAACGGCAGTCAGGTAACCCCTATGCTCAACCTCCTTGAAAAAGCTAGTCAACAAATAATAAATCCTTTCTACACTACAACCTCACTATGATTAACCCAGGGCAGATACGTTTAAAATTGGCCATTGAAGACGCGTATGTTCTACAACCACACTGTTTCAAACTGTTTTAAATCATGAAAATCGAATAAATAAAACAATGCAAAGATAAAGCCATTTCCTGGTCTCTGATTCAAAACCCAAAACTACATAGTCCTTGTTTCCGTATGCTCATTTACTCTTAAATGCAAAACATCATAACAACGTTATGACACTGTTGCCAAAAGTATCAGAGACTGAATACAGAATGGAGAGGTCAGAAGCATTTTTCTAATAAAAATGTTAATACAGCACAAGCTTCTAGGTTAAAAGAAAAAGAGTTCTTTCCTGTCTGTGTGCAACTTTTATTTGTTCTGTATCTCAGTTTTGCTTACTACAAATTAAGCAGATTTTTGGTGGTGCGTAATTCATATTCAAAATCACCCATTAAAACATCTTCTCTCCACCCTCTGTAATTGAATGCTAAGGTAATGAGGGCAAGTAGCTTTCAAATGTAGAAGGGATCTTTTTTTAATGACTTCTACCTTTGCCCTACATATGCATATGCAGGTGTATAGGTGCAAGACTGTAATAACAGCTTATTCTTGTAAGGGACAACAGGATAAGCATACGTTTTGTTAGCAAATGAAAATGCTTAAGCATTTATGAACTATGCAACATGAAAATATGGAATTTAGAAAACAAAGAGCTTACTTGCTCATAAAAAGAACTTCAGTAGGAACGTAAATACCAACATAAATATTCCAATGAAAGCCAAAGGTTCTGACCCATCTAGCAACTGCTCTTTCATCTTCTGAAATACTCCTTCATAAAGAGTCAGCAAAGGTTGGTTAGCATCTCATAGAATTTAAACCTAAACAGGACAGTTTCTACAAAAACATATTTGTAGATAGGTCATTAAATATAATGCTGACTCATACCTGAAAAGCATCTCTTAAAAAAAAAAAAAGGTTATGTTCAACGTTTGAAAACCACTCACCTCCAGGATAAACACTGCCTTCAATTAATCATTGCAGTACAGCACAGAAACTCGTAGGTACTTTATTTAAACTCCAAGTGGATTTCAAGAGTTTACCTCTTGACAGCAGTCCTCCACTAAACAAAATTTGAAAAGCCACTGTACAAATTGCAGGTGAAGCGTTATACTTCAGTGACAGTGCTCATAATAAGGCTCTGGACGCAATATCCGGTGCCATTATCTGCAAGTTAAAGGTTAGAAGTAAAAGGCAACACACCAAACGTAAAGGTCTTGTTGCCTTTCTAAGGACTGTTCAGACACAGCCTCCAAATCTGCGAACACCTAAGTTGATTCATATGACTGATTCCCTAGGTTCACTGGGATCACTTACAACCAAAGTTACAAACACACAACACATAGACTTTTTAGCAGGAGCACAGCTGTAGCAAGAGGATTCAGAAAGCCAGGTAGAAGTAAGGGGGGAAGAGAAAAAATATTTGGAAATTAATTTCTGTCTTTTACATTGGCACACCTTTTTTTCTTTGAGAGATTTTGCAAAGGCAGCTTTTTCTCACTGAAAGATACAGATGTTAAAATGTCAGATATCAAAAGGAGAATTTTCTAATAAAACTTCAGAGAAAAATTAAACTGTTTTCACTTCAAAACGGTCCCACGCACCACTCTGTGCACCAGTCTACCGTGGTAAATTGCCATGAAATTATTGACACTGCCTATTACAATGAAGCAGTTATTCTTTCCTTGAAATAAAAGAGTAGTTCCACAAATGTGCCATTTTTCCAAACATTAGTAAAGCAAAATGATCACTGAGACATTCAGCTCTGACCTTTGCTGCCTTCTTAATTCTCCAGCCAACTGAAAAATTTTAAACATTTAAATATCAAATTCTCTGAAATTGAAAGGAAAGCTTGAAATGTCATTCATTTGTTAAAAAATTCTTCCCTTCTTCATTTCCCCATCTGCACCATGACATAGCTCAGCCAAACCCATGGCAAAAAGGAAGGGGTGTTTTTCAGTGCAGCAGTTGGTCAGTCATTTCTTCAGGAGTTAGTGTAAGTCAGGATGAGTCTGGCTCCCCTCTACTTCCCTAAAAAAACACTGAGAGAAACAAAATAAAAGAAAATAAAACATGCAGCCACACAGGACTAGGTTTTGGCTATTATATTACATAGCAGTGCCATTCTTACGCATGAAGTCTTTCCTTCATATCAACTCTTCATAGAATCAAAAAACATGTGCAGCCCAAAGAAAAACTTGTTTCTGCAGCCCACCTGAGCTATACAGAGAGGGGCAGTGCTATTATAACTATGTCAAAATCCACAAGCAGGTCCTTCCATTCAATGCAATACATATGCCTGTTTAATCTGCAATTCAAAACAAAACTAAATTAAACAATTACTGGCAGTTTTGTATAAATCCACTCTTCCATTATTAAATGCCTCATTGAAAGAACTGACATATATGGGGTCAGTTTAAAAAAATATATTTGTACAGATGAAAATTCTGGAAACACTTGGTTGAGTCAAAAGTAACAGTATCAAACAACACTCCACAAGCCGTATCTGGGACTGATGTAATGCAGTCATTATTTATGGCACCTAGCCATATAGGACTATGAACAAACTGAAGCACGGATGCAAGAATAGGCTTTGTTTAATTCCTCTGATGGATATTATTGGCTGAGATGGGACAGTCCTGCTAGATCACCCACTCCATTCCCACACCAGTCCCAAACTGGTGTGTAAGCAAGCAGCACATACAATATTGCTCTTGTCCCCTCAGTAGAACAATGTGCTTAAAGAACCAGGCTTTCTGTTATCCAGCAGAACTCATTGTTGTAATCTGATTTCCCCTGTATGTTCAGTCCAAATTATGCAATTTCTTTTTTTCTCTCCATTCTTTTTTTCTCCTATTTGTAGAAAATGTAACTGCGTGTCAAACAACACTAGTGATCTATTCATCCCACAATTTATTCCAAGCTACCTAGTGCAGCTCCACTTAATATACTTCCCAAAGGCCTTGAATTGTCTCTTTTCTTTCCATTTCTCCCCCTCTTGGTAACTTTCCTTGCACATACATGTTCAACAATTATGCTGACTGCACATTTCTCTCAAAAGGCATACCAAATACATACCCTTAAGACTGAGAAGGGTCTAAAGAGTTTAATTAAATTTAATAGGGGCATGACTCAGATGCACATGGCATTATTCACCAAGTCTTGTAAACGACATGTTACATTGCTGTTACATTGCTTACTAAACCAGAAACATCTTGTTTGCAGCTGGGATACAACTGCATTTTTAGGGTGCAAAGTGCCTTAAGCTGCACAAAGGTAACGTACCCATGTAATTGGACGGTTATGGGAAGATTTAAAATACAGGAACAGAAGCATACAGGGAATACTGTGGTTACTAAATCCAGCTAATGACTTGCTAGTCTACTCACCATACAACATCCCATTAGCAGACTTCATCATGTTTGATCATCTTTTTGATCACAGGCAAGGCATACTTTATTATATTTTGTAGGAAAAAAAATTTAGAAATAATTTAGAAGACGACACTGGAGAGTAAAAGTATTGAAGTGTGGTTTGCAGTGAAAGAGGATTAAAATCATACCTGGGCTCCTTTTTTTGGTTTTTTTTTTTGTTTGTTTTTTCATGTTAAGTGACCTCAAAGTCTAAGGAAAAGATTCTATTTCTAACCAAGATTTTCAAAACTCCTAATACGAAACACATGCTTATCTAATAGCCACACAGAATTCCTTAATCCTTGGGATACCTAGCAGCAATAATTTACATCCTCTGATGTTTCCATAAAGCTCTAGTAGTATCTACTTCGTGCACCCAATGTGAACTTCTACACCAAGAACAGAGATGCATTTTAATGCATAGGTTACATTTTTATTAAGAGAAGTAATTTACAGGGACATGAGGCTGGAACATGATACTAGTAATCTAATCTAGATTATAAAAATTATACCTCCACTTTTTGAAGGATATGTTCATCAATCAATTCTGCCATCACTCATTAATGATAACAGAGTATTCCATATCTGTACCTAACTGTATGATTGCATTATCAACCCAGTTATTGCTGGAAATACTCACAAACAGGGCAATGTTTTTAAGACCATGAAATTTGGCATGCAGCTCTAAAATAGGAATGAGATAAAATTTCAAATCAGGTAGATGCCATAAAAGTATAGTTTGATTCCCTCTTTTCCCTTCATCTTAAGGAGGCAAAAGCTATTACAGAAGAGTTGTTTATTGGGGTCAAGCAAGAGAGCAACAAGTAATATTGTCAGAGATCATATAATTTGTCAGAGGCTGTACAATCAGACCAGTGCTAAAATACTCCCATTCCCTCTGTTTATCTCCTGACCTGTTGTAGCTCTTGTTTCATCTGCATTTGGATCTCACAAATCTTTCATTCACCCCACCTTTGCACAACATGTCCATATGAAAACATGACTGTAGGATCCAGATGTAATATCAGTTTGTGAATAATCTGACTTTGCCTGGTGCAACAGGAGAAGAGGAAGTACAGCTTCTTTCTCTGACATATGCACATATTCACATATGGCCTGTGAAAACGTGTGAAAATGCCGACAGCCTAAATCTTTAGTGAGCTGCAGGCTATGAATGATCAGAGACCTGTAACTTAAGCAAATTTAGTCTCACTTTCACAATTTTAGCAATAGACATCTCCAGTGCAAGGCCTTCCTCTTGCTAAATTTTCAACCCTTCTTCACAAAGAAACTAAGGGGGCTCAAGGCTTTCATGAAAGAAAGGTCATTAGAATTGCTTCGAATTACATTTTCCCCCATACACCTGAATTCTGAGAAATGGCTCTACAATTTTGCATGAAACTTTCCTAAAAACATTTGGTTGCAGTCAGGTGCCTACCATGATAAAAAGCTAGCCCAAAGTCTTCTCTTCACCAAATTTGTAAGTAAACAGCAGCTCTGCAGAAAAGGATGGGGCAGAGGAAGAGCTGGTAGACACAAAGTTGACCATAAGACAGCAATGTTCCCTTGCAGTAAAGAAGGCAGATGGCATCCTGGGCTGCATTAGACAAAGTATTGCCAGCAGGTTGAGGGAGGTGATCCTTCCCCTCTATTCAGCACTGATGAGGCCACTCCTGGAGTGCTGTGCCCAGTTCTGGTCTCCCAAGCACAAGAGGGAGATGGAGGTACTAGAGAACGTCCAACGAAGGGCCACAAAGATGATGAGGGGACTGGATCATGTCTCTTATGAAGAAAGGCTGACAGGGACTGTTCAGCCTGAAGAAAAGCAGGCTCAGGGGGATCTTATCAATGTATATAAATACCTGAAGGGAGGGTGCAAAAAAATGGAGCCAGACTTTTTTCAGTGGTGCCCAGCAACAGAAGAAGAGGCAATGGATGCAGACTGAAAGACAGGAGGTTCCCTCTGAACATCAGGAAACACTTCTTTCCTGTGAGGTGACTGAGGCACAGATCGCCCACGGAAATGGTGGAGTCTCCATCCCTGAAGATACTCAAAAGCCGTCTGGACATAGTCCTGAGCAACTGGCTTTAGGTCACCCTGCTTGAGCAGGGGGGATTGGACGAGATGACCTCCAGAGGTCCCTGCCAACCTCAACCACTCTGTGATTCTGCGATCCTAATTAGAAGGGGAGAGGAAGTCTTATTATTTGAAACAACAGGAACTTTAATGATATGACAGATGATGATGCAAAAAGAATATACCTTCCTGTGGCTTCATGCCTTCAGCTGACAATATAACCAAGAACCCATTTTATCTACTACAAAGCTCAAAAGACAACTCCAATCATTAAAGTAACAGAAGTTTATTTAAGCCTTCCACAACAAGATGAAATTTGAGTTTGCTCAACTTTAACATTACCAGCCGTAATTACGTTCATCAATATGATTTTGGTCGTACTACCAAGATCCATAAGAAACACACTACAAAATTATTTTGATGGGTACAAACTGCTTTCAGGATGATTCTACATGAAACAAGTAGGGGCATGGTGGTATTTCAGTGCTGGCTAACTAGTTGAACTACATAAATTTACTACTTGTATTCTAATATTTTGTCCTCATCTCCTTTTTTTTACAGTCTCATGTAAAATGTTTCCACACTGAAGTATTTTGACCTTCTAACTGTAACATGGCCAGTTTTTCAAATGTAGGGATTGTGAGTGTATTCCTATTTTCAGTAGCTTTGACTGGCTTTGTTTCCAACTTTATTCATTAGAAGAGAAAGTTATAGTCTTCTCTGGACAGTGGAACAAAATTTAGTGGATTTTTACTCGGTAAGTATTTTGTTGGAGAAAAGGTAAAGGTCGATGCTTAATATAATTTACTACTATGTCACTACATGCAAGTATTTTAGAAGGATGCTTTCTTCTCCATACGAACTATTTCCTAATATACAAAATACCCCCACTTCACTACCTCCCACCCTATAACACGTGTTGTGGACATAAAAAAGGGAACACTGTAGCAACCACACTATTTAAATATAAAAATAGAATAGGATATAGCAAATATGAGGCACAAAATGTCTAGGAGTACAATGACAAGCATGAAAATTCAATTCACAAATGGTCTACATTTCCCTACACCCCTTCCAGACCTAAACCTGCTCATATCCAGTCAGCCCATAAAACACAGGTGAAAATGCCTGCACTTATCCACGAAACTCATACATGAAGTCTTAAGCAGAGCTAAAAGCTGAGTCTACTACAATAACTGTTATGTCACAATGAAATTAAAAAAGCTAGTTTAGGTTCTTTTGTTGGTGTATCTACTGTAATGTCTTCCACATTTTTTAAATTTGCAACAGCAAATTTAAAAAAAACCAAATCACTGTGAGAAGAATCACTCTAAGAAAAGAAGTTCCACTAAAACCCAGTATATTGGTTTATAGACCTAAAGGAGGACAAAATTATGAAAAATGGTGATAGCCATTCCCTGTCAAAACTATGCAAAAAGAAGAGGAAATTGAAATTTCACAGGAACACTGAACTGAGGATGCAGTAGGAACGCATGTTATCCCCAGCAAACTAGCATTTAATTCCAAAATACAGCTTGAAAATATAGTTCAGACCTATAATTATTACAGATCCTATTTATTACTAATTAAAAGATCCAATTTGGTCTAGTTTCTGAAGGACTTATAAAATAGTAATAACAACATACACAATTTGAAGACTCAGTTTACTTCTCCTTCCAAAGAAAGGCAATGCTCCTTTTTATCATAATATGGTATGGCAGTATCATCCAAATCCTAAATTCACGGTCATACTTAGTACATGAGAACAATCATTTTTCATCTTAATTTAATATAAAATTCAGATTAATACAATGCTGCATTACAGAATTACAGTCATTTTTAATCTCTTCTTTGTGAGACATGCACATACCTATGACTGCTTAGTAAAGCATAACTTTAAAACCCACTTATTCCACTATCTCGCATTACAAATGCTAGAAAAACAACGGGAGGATTCCCGGGCTGATTATGTTCTTGGCCCTAGGAAATGCTGTCCATGAGGTCAACTGATTTTATTCACACTATCACTGTGTAAATTTGAGACTAGAGGCAGGAGGCAGTGCCAAACTCTGCTATTTCAAGAGTAACACTATCTCAGTAACTGTAAAATGAAATTCATGTAACTAAGTACCCAGTATAAAAGCCAAAGGAAACTAAACTGCCTGTCTGTTCCAGCTCCCAGGCCACTGCACTGTATCTCACTCGCTCCACGCTTTTTCAGAAGTAAGCCTGAATATTCTGTATTTGCATGTAAAAAAGAAGTAAGGAGCTATTTTAATTCCCCACAAAGAGGAGCTGCTTGCAAGAAAGAGGGCAAGCAGGTGCACAAGGCCAGAATAAGCAGGGACGGAGCTGAGTGCCAGAGGAAATCGGCTCAGTCTCAATCCTGGGAACAGACTTGGTGGCAGGGTTAAAGGATGTGACAGATGAGGTTTCCATTGCAGGATCACAGCTATTATGGCTCTAGTGGCCTTTATCAGAAACAGATACCAGATCCCATTAGACATTGGTCTCTACAGGCCAGTCTGTGTGCTCCTGAGGCACACCAGCGCTACCAATGCACCCTGCAGCCCTTTGTCAACAACTTTTCCAGTGACACAGTCATGATCCAGTCCTGGCCACAAGCCTGCAGGTGTAGGTTGGCATCACACCTCATCCCCCACAGCCCTCCACTGTGCTTTTGAATCATCTCCTTCACATGGGATCCAGAAGTGGTGCAACAACAGAAGGCAAAGTAATCAGACATAAAAGTTTCTCTATCACAATTAGGAACTTTACTCAGATCACTGGAGTAATCTGCTCGTGGATGTAGAGTTACCACAGAAGTTCAAGGGAGGAGAAAGTACATGGTCAGGAGCACAGGAAGAGACCAGAAATGCCCCATTCAGCAGCAGCCTGAAGTTATACGGAGAATAATGTTTCTAAGTTTATTTCAAGTGACTCTGTACTCCCCTGTTCTTTTTTTTTTTTTTTTTCCTTGAGAAGGTTAAATTAAGCCAATGCCCTAACCACAAAAAGATCATCATCTTTACTGCAAATGTGCTATTACATATTTAAAACTCATCTTCAAAATTTAAGAACAAAAACAAATGGGAATGATTTAGGAGAGCCATGTTCACACTTGCTTTTCTTTAGGGCATATACAAAGCTGAAAGTGAGTTCATTTATTGTCTCCAGGGGGCTGACTGGGGGCATCATAAGAGAGGCTATTTTTCTTTTTTTTCTCTTTTTTTCTTTCTTTTTTTGCCTTGGCTAGAATCTGAAATAAAAGCTGGGCAATGGCAAATTGATGACTAAGCAAAGCAAACTACCTGTAGAGCATGGTAGAGGATGTAAATTACACCTAAGGGAAATGCAGTGACACGGCCCAGCTCAGCGCTCTGCTTTCAGAACGAAATATCCGTCTGAGAAAGGCAGGCGGGGACTCCCAAAGTTGCTCCGCATGTTGGAGAGTATTTCCCCCCCGAAGAAGGCTGCGAACCTCACCCCCCGACACTCGGCAAAGCTCAGCAGTACCGTAACTTTTGTAATAAAGACACTCCCATCCTCCCTTCCAGAGAGCTGTAAAACCAGCCTGGCGCAGAGTCCCGGGGACGTCCGCTCGGCAAACACAGCTGCAGGCAGAGCCTCCCGCCAGCCCTCCGTGCAGGGCAGTGGCTGCGGGGCGGCGGCGCGGC
>NW_008794774.1:6141014-6151219 GCF_000699145.1 Aptenodytes forsteri | reverse complement strand
CGGACGGAGCGGGCACCGCGGAGGGTGGGCGGCGCGCAGGCAGGCGTGGGCCGTGCACAGACGGGCGCACGGGCAGGGACGTGGTGCGCAGGGACGGGTCGCTCAAGCCGGGACAGAGAGCACGGGCAGGGATAGAGCCTGCAGGCAGCGATGGGGCGCACAGACTGAGACGGCGTGCAGGCGAGGATGCGGTGTTCGGGGAGGGATGGGGCGTGCAGGCAGGTATGGGGCACGCAGGCAGGCACAGGGCATGCGGGCAGGGCTGGGCCTTCCAGGGTGAGGCAAACGCAGATGGGGCACACAGACGGGGATGGGGCATGCAGGCAGGGATGGGGCATGCCGGTAAGGATGTTTAAAGTAGGAACAGGGCATACTGGCAAGGGTGGGACGCAGCGGCAAGCACGAGGCCGGCAGGCATAGCCAGTCATGCAGGCACAGGGTGTGCAGATCCATGGTTGGGCCCCCTCCCGCCGTGGTGCACTGGTCAGCTTTCTTTGATGTGCCTGCCTGCTAAGCCTATGAGCATTTCTAGGGCACATAAGCTGAAATGCTGGTGTGCTGTGACACTGCTCACGTCTGCCTGGAGGTAAAGGATGCTTGGCCTGGGAAGCAAAGCCCCTTCATCCAGCTCTCAGCTGCCATCAAGCTTTCCCTTGAAGGTGTTGGCTAGTACCTGCAACTCCAGCATCTGCTAATACAACAGTCAAAACGCAAGTTGTGGCAATCAAACGAGAACATCAACCTGGCCAAATTTGTGTTGGCTGCTTGTGAAAGGTTCGTGGCAGCTCCTATAAGTCTCTTGCAAAACCACAAGAAAAATGTATTGTTATACGTTTCAAAAGCTCCCACTGCGAGCCTATTCGAATGCTCCCATAGCATCTAGGCACTTGTATTTACATACTTGGATTATCCGTGGAAAATGCACACCTCATTGAAGAGCCAAATAAATCACATGGGAATCCTAAATAAAACTATATGTTGATGAAGCAGCATGTGCATGGACTAAAGACTGTCACATTTTTCTTCATCTTTTATGCGTTATGTCAGCCATTGTTGAGAAAGTCTTTGCCCTGTGCAGAGAAGGCATGTTGGGTTTAAGGCTCAGATCTGCATGTGAAATCATAACAGCTCTTTTACTTCGAGATTTATAACCTATTTCATCTGATAACTCTCTACAACCTGTTATTTATACAACAAACAGAAGTGCTATGGTTAACATTTTAGAAATGCTCTTTCAAGTACAGCTACATAAAGCACAGTAGCTTAAATCAAAAAGTGCTTGCTTATTCAAGTACACCCAGGAATAATCTATGAATATGCATGACAGATGAACTTCTGGAATTTTTGTTTTCTTTCTAAAGACATATGGTTAAGCAAAGATGTAAACATTCTGCAGTTCTTGTTTTTATTAGCATGTAATCATAGAGGTTAAGGCTCCTGTATGCATGGAGTAGTGTGGTCTAAAATATGTCATAAATGCTGCATGATCCAAGAAACACAATTTGGCTGAACAAAACATGACATCCAATTTGTCAGGAATGAGCTGTTTACAAGTTTCATGTTGCAAACTACGCTTATTTTTTAAGAAATGAGGAGGAAATTTCCTGGCATTTACAACTGTCTGAAGGGCCTGAGGGTTCAAGGTAAAACCAAGCTATATGTTAATTGTCAGGAAATATTTTAGTGACAATTGTTACAATTTATGTTATGAATTCTGTGTTACTAGCATATAAAATGTAAGATTTCTCTGTTCTCACACTGACTTTCTAGCTACAGGTGATTTTACACTCCTTTGATATTAAAAGTGTACCATTGTTGTCTATCAGCAATGTAACAAAAAAGAAAAAGTTATTTTTCTTACAGTTGTGTCTAGAAGAACAGTAGAGTTATGCATGAATGATTGGGGGAAAAAAAGAGCTTTCTGAAAGTGTCTTCCCAATTAAATGGACATGAAGACATTTGACAATAGAGTCAAATTTGTCAATTTTTAACCAGAGAAGAACATAACAGAACTTGCAGAAGTATGCTTCTTATTCTTTTGTGAGACTCACAACAATATTGCCAGGCACAAGATATCAAATCTGCACTGTCATCAGCCCAGGGATCTGAGAAGACTTAGGAAGATTTAAGATCTTTTAAGATCTAAGAAAAGATCAAGGCTTCATGTGTAGGGAGGAAATGTATGTAAAGAGATTTCCTAAGGAATGACTCACCTTGTTCAGAAAAAGAGATGGGTTAACAACTTTGAAGTCATTTTTAGCATTAGCCAGAAGAAGGCAAATAATATGCTTAGCAAGGATATGCTTTTCTCCACATTTAGAATGCAGGGAGGGTACGCTCTTAGAAAATCTTAACTTTTTCCTCCCAGCAACATTGCCTTGGTATTACAAGATAGGATTGTTCTGTGTCTCTTTCTGTTTCCTATATAAATTATTTATTTCCTGCAGAAATGGCAATGCATTTTTAAACACAGATGTGCAGCTCTAAATTCAGGTAGACCCTCTGAGCAGGCATAATACATGGTAGATTGATGTTAAATTAAACATCTGAGGCTTTAGGCATTTTCCTACATTGTTCTCAGAATTACACAGCGTGCTTGGCCGAAATGTTCCTCTGCGCTACAACGGTGATGCCTCACCACTCTCAGTATTTCTGCAGGATTAATTCCAGGGGCCCAGGTTTTCCAGCAGCTCAGAAGCTACGAAAGGGGCTGCATTGCCATTTAGATATTCACAGTTTCCACTTAGGCGCTTGCATAAATAGAACTTGCATCAGTGAGCAGCAGCTTGTGTTGTAAGTACACAATCCTTCCATAAATGTAAAAAGTTGTTGTGATACTTTGGTCCTGCTTAGATGGTTGGGGGGTTCTGAACATGGGAGCCCTCAGGTGTCTCACAGGGTAGGTAGGCCCTTCATTCCTGTACGTCACCTGCTGCTCAGTGTAGGCAGTGAAAAGCCCCAGCACTTTTCAAAGACTATAGAAAACGTGTGATAAGTTTTCCCTTCTTTTTCTCTACTGCTTGCTACTCATACGATTTTCAGCTTGTTTGACAGTTTCCATTCCATAGGTAGAGTTATCTCAGGTACTGGGTAGATGAAGTACATCGTATGAGTAAGTATCTTCAGATTCCTTTTCTTCTGCATTTTTAACTACACATTATTCAAAATCAGTAATAAGTAGCAAACATGATTTTTCTTTATAGTTAATATCTGGCATGACTTTGACTTGAGAAGTTAAATAAATGAAAACCAGTGGAGGAAGCATTTTATGCAGAACACAGCAATGTTTGAAATATTAAATTTGTTAGTGAGCTAAGATTCTCATTCTTGAAAAGTTAATCATTTTCCTTAGAACATGCAGTTTTGATAGTGTAGTTCCATCCCAGATGGTGAAGCTGAAGGGGATTCAACCTCTAGAAATATGCCTTACTACCAATGATAAGAACAGTGAAGCAGAACGTCTACAACTCCACTCCCCTGCCCTGCCCTTTCCTCTCCTCTCCTCTCCTCTCCTCTCCTCTCCCCCCCCCCCCCCCCCCCCTCTCTCTTCCCCTCTCTCTTCTCCTCTTCTCTCCTCTCCTCTCCTCTCCTCTCCTCTTCTTTCCATATTTCTTTGCCATTTTCCATTTCCTAAAACAAACAAAGCTAGCATTTTGTTGGCTATGTGTGTGCATCAATCAGATTTCACCTGTTGGCATCTGAGCAGACAATCCCCTTTTAACTCTAGCTGCTCTGCTTCTCATTGTGATTTGTCTTTGGAGACACTCAGCCAGCAAACACCTGATTATTCCAGAGGTGGTCTTTCAGAGTCTTCAGAATCAGGCCCTGTTTGAGTAACAGAATATAGTGAATTAGTTAAAAAAGCCACAGAAAATCAGGAATCAGCATAGAAAAAGAACAAAGAATTCATATGCAAATTTGAACATTAAAACTACTTTGTATGAAAAGCAACATTATATCTGTACAGTAGTAGAAACTTATCAATGGGTTTATCTTTATATTCAAATCCACAGTTTATTGGAAGCAGTTCAGAGATAGAGAAGCCAGACTGAACTAACTAATTGGATGAGATGTTTAAGTGTTTGGAACACTTAATCTCTTGATTTTGGCTTGTTCAAAACCCAGAATGTGACAGCATTTGTTTTTCTTAACTTACAAAAAAAATGACATCACGAACTGTTAAGAAGTTAAACAATTCAGCACAACTTCAGGATTTTTTTTTTTTTTTGGGGGGGGGGTTGAATACTTGCTTGTTTCATGGAAAAAAACCTGTTCTTTATATAAGAGCTCCCAGCAGAGACTGCATCTAAAACACTTAACATTCCAAAGTATAATAACACATATAAACTCTGTTGGGTGAGGCTTTCTGGGTGAGGCTTAACTAGCTATACAAGATCCAGGATTAATAACAATAAGAAGTTGTTGAAATTGTCATAGAGTGTTTAAAGACCTTCCCAAATCGCTTACCATCTGCTGTTCCCCAAGGATATGCAGGAGATAGATACTTAAAATACTAAGATACGTAACATTTGTGGAAGAGGCAGACTGATGCAGCAGTTATTTCTGATTCCCTTAGCACCTCATCTGTAGCTTAGAAGTCTCTATACTTGCAATGTAATCAAGAAACAGTCACATATCATGTACTGAATTTAGTTTCAGACTACATTTAGTAGGACTATGATTTTTCAAGAATCTAAGGGGGTTTTTTTAAATATTTGCTTTATCCAAATAAGGAAGCCCCAGAAGTGGAAGTCAACAATGCTGCCAAAATATGTGGTCATGTCTACAGTAAGAAGTGCATCAATTCAGGGCAGTTCAACAGCCTCCTTTAGCAGTTCTCCATCGTCATTTAGGGAAAAGGGATGACAATAGTGGAAAAAAAAAATGCAACTTCCTTGACTTGTAAATGCAGTCTGTGATGTCAGACAGCGTATAAACCCAAATTGATGGAGAGAATCCAGCAGGTCTCAAAGTTAGTTGCTAGTATCATTTTACATAGGGCAAGGTAGATCCATCCCAGGAAAAGTGCTGCGACATCTCAGAGAAAGAAGCCTTTCCCAGATCTATTTAAAACCTGTTAGCTGTTAGGATGAATCCTGTTCTTCATCCTGCACCTGCAATCCTTGGTCTCCTTTCAAGTGCTGAAGGAGGAGACAGGTGGTAGCAAAACTATCACCTCCTTCCTCTTCCTCAACTCTTCTCAAGTGATTTAATCACTCAGAAAAGGGAATGGGAGCAGAATGCAGTCCTCAGCATTTGAATATGCTATGTAAGGAGCTGTGGAAAAAAGAGATTCACCTTCTTGTTGACGTGTAAATGACCATTTGTGATGTAGACTTCAGTATTTTAGCACGGTGCATTTACCCCCTACTGGAAGATGGAGTGGCATGGGAAACGCTCTGTTGATATATGAGCTGTCAGGCAGTTACACATTCCAGCCCCAAAAAACATTTTCTGCTGCAGTAGAATGACACTCTCTGACATGGCTGAAGTATTTGTTTGCATATTTTAGTGCTTTTTTCCCTTCATTGAAACATCATGCTAGCAGAGAACCAGGGCATTTTTTGTTATTTTTGTGTACTTATAGCATACCTGGAAAACTATTTCCTGAGGTTTGGTATTTATTCCAAAACAAGTAATGGCAATTCCTACATTCTGTCATAATGTTTTAGCAATACGACTTTTGGAGTTTGGAGTATTAAGTATTTCTTATTAGTCTTATCTGATAATAAAAATAAGCAGTCTTATTTACCTCCTAAGGAACTTTTCAGTACTATGAGCTTTTGCTCATGATGTTCTCACCCTTAGTGAAATTAATTGTAATAAAAATAAAAATAGACTTTCTCCCTCTAAATTAGATTGTCATCCACAGACCTCTTCTGCAGTACCAAGCATGCCAGTGGCTTCTATTAACCTGCTCCTTTGGCCCTATTTTAGAGCAAAATCCAGTCTTTTGTGACATACAATCTAACAGATAGATTTAAAATGGCAGGCAATGAAAATGAAAGAAGTAAACATACAAGCCCTTTGAATTCCAAAGTCTTGATTAAAAAAAAAAATCCATAAGCAATTTCATACAATTGTTTCGTTTGCACTGTTCGGGTACTGGTAAATTGCCATCTGATTATCTTTCCAAAGCACTATGTTACTGAAATTTTAGTACAGTACCTATTGTTTTACTTGAATCCAAACCTGGTCCCTAGCTCCTGCATCACTTCAAACACTTAACTCTCCAGGCCAAAAATATATCCGAGCTAATATCATTCAGTGTTTGGTACAGAGCACCAAACATGTTGTAGTCAAGAAGTTGACTGGACAACACTGTCACTGCAATTCTCAGTGTGAAACAGTACTTATTTCACATCAGCTGATAAACTGCAGGTTGGAGCCACATGCCACTTTTACTATGTCAACCTGAAAGCTAGCAACGTGAAGCAATTCTGTATTTAAAGATCTGCTCTAAGACTTTATTTTCACAGTTTGAAAGGCAAAAGGCACCATTTTGATCACCTATGCTGACTTACTGTATAAGACAGGCCATAGGACTTCCTGAACTGATGCAGACTACGGCCTTATCAATTTTATCCTATGACAAACTTAAGTAGGTTTGATTCTCTGAGTCTTTCCTTAATCATTCATCTGGCTCTTCACAGAGCCTTCTGTAGTGTAGCATCTTGCATAAGTTACGGATGTAAGAAAACGATCAGCAATACTTGCATCTGTGCTAAACACACTGGTAATATCAGCTATTCACCACTAGTTAGTTTTCATTTTTTACACATCCAATGGTTGCATAAAACCTTTTGGCCACTGTATCACTGGCTCATAGTATCAACTATAACCTACAAATCTTTTCCAGGGTGTCTGTTTCCTAGGTAGAGTCTTCTATCCCATAATATGAGTTGTGTTTCTTTGAAGTTACAGGTAGGAACACATTTGATTTAACAAAATACACACAGTCCATTTCTACCTACCCTGCTTAGCATAATGTCCAAATAATTATCTGTTACTCAGAATTATTACATAAATCAAATCAGTATAATCCCCAGCATTTTGGGGTTATCTGCATGTTTTTATTGAATGATCAAGTTACTTCCTGATATGTTGACTTTGGGTAGATAGAGTAGCAGCCATTTTGGAAGTGTTGTTCCTCTTTTCATTGTGTATTCCTTCCTTCTCTACAGAAGATGGATCAATTTTCCACAAAAGCAAAAGTATTTGCCTTATTCCTTGTCAGCTTTTTATAGCCATAATCTGGCTTCATTTGCTTACAGCACAGGAAGATTTTTTCAAGAGGATAACTTAATCTTTTTCTTCTTGCATCCTCAAAAAATCCCAGAAGTTATTTGGAAGCTCTAAGGTATTCTGTGCACCATTGTCTTTTGACAAGAGTTATTGAAAACCAAAATGTTTTAGTGACATAAACCATCCAGTTTCAGCATTTTTTTTCATTTTATTCCAACTTGCTCTCTCCCAGTACTGAATTCATATTCATACATCAGTCTGAGGTATAGGGGAGCAGACCACCCACAATTCCTTAAGTTAAAAGGCCACATAAACAATCCAATTTTTGAAAGTTGGGCCCATGAGAACTACTCATGAGCCCAAATATTTTTTGTGAATGAACAATTTAACCAATTTTTGCAGAGTTACATTTGATCAGCAGTTGAGTGAAAGCAGAATCAGGCCCAAAATCTTTGACGAGTCTAGGCTGGCTGTGTGGAAGGAAGGCAACTGTTGTATGGAAAATTTGCATACAAATTACAGAATATCTTCTTTTAACCTAATATATACAGTGTATGCATAGTAAAAACATTTACATTCACCAGTGGCATGCACAGATAACCAAACCACTTTTCTCCTTCCTAGTAATGGTGAGAGAATAGCCCATGTGCTTATAAAGACAAAGCAACCTGAAAAGTTTAGGCAGTCTTAAATATCCTCTCCTTTGGCACCAAGAAACATGTCACATCTCAGTGTTAAAGTGCAATGGTAAAATAAAATAGAAATCCTGTTATTGCTTCATGTTCTGTACAAAACAGAAGCAGTAGCCAACAATAATGCACATTATATCCTGACAGTTTGAAGCAGAACATTATGAAATTCAGCAGGTGCACATTGGACTTACTGGAACAATGCATGGAAAAAACTGATCTCTCCTTTTTAGAGTAACAGCAGTAACTCCACATCAGTGACCCGGAGATGATTCAGTGAAGAACAAGCTCTGAACCAGGCATTTGGTCAGCAGCTTAGCCATAAAGCAAATCTACCTCCCTTTCTACTGACTGATACTCATTTATCCGATATTTCATTTCATGAACAAGTAATTGAAGTGTGAAATATTTTAAAATATCACAGTTTAAAAGCTTGCCTTTCTTTGCTTTTAGGACAGCTGTTTCTTCTGGATTGCATTCTCCTTCCCTATGTAGCCCAAAGGAGGGTCCTCCCACCTAGGAAGAGTTAGCAGATACCAGCCAGATGGCATTCGAACAGACTATCACTGCAGTTACATCAGCTTCTGTACAACATTGGCATAAGTGGGGACAAGAAAGCCAGCATCAGGTAGAACTGAATAGAAATGTGTTTCAGACAGAAAACAAAGAAGAAATAAGACAAATGTTAACAGGTTAATCCCATGGCCCTTGAAGTCTATGGATAAGCTGTGGATCAGATGCAGTCTTCTGAAATGCCATTTCAGAATTCAGAGAAGTTCAGTCGTGCTGGTGGGGAAGTAATTGGGACCTGATGAGAAAGCCAGCAATACCCTCCTGAGATGTAAAAAGTCATGCCCAGCTGTGACGAGTCCTAGCTTGTGTTCATTTTTTCGTGTATATCCATGTAAATCTCCTACCACGTTTCATTCCATTTTATCACAGACTAAAACTCATGATAATATCCCAGATAATGTTTTTATTTAAACACTTTAATTCAACTTGTTGATACTCAGGGAGCAAGCCTAAAGCTCCATATCGCTAAGAAATTTCCTCTTCACCTTCTCTCACAAAGTTTTCAAAGTGGAACTCTTACAAGAAGAAAAAATGTACTTTTTGAAAATTGAAAGATGAACATGTTACAGCCACAAGATGTCACTGAGGCTAAAAATTCTCTAGGAGGCAAAGTGGGCTAGACACATTGCAAGGAAAATAACAGTAGTTCTCAAACATGGTGTACAGAAAGTACCAAGGACAGGTTACATGTGTCAGTCTCCAGCTATCTGATGTGGACTAGGCAGAAACATGCACTTGTCTTGGCACACAGTTGACTAAATTCTAGCATGCATGGCTGCAGTCTGTCTAACACTGACAGATGGAGCCTCAGCCAAGCAGGCTACTGATTTCACCTTGTATGGCAGCTCCTGCATAAATAGTTAAAAACAAGGAGCAGGAAAGACAAGCTCAGCAGTAGCTTTTCCTAGGCCTCCGCAGATTTGTATTCCAGTAGCTCTGGAGACTAACTCTCACCCTGGAGAAAGTATACAGTGGACCAGGGTTCCTCCTCCACTGCTACAGGAGTCCTATCAGTCAGGATAAGATCTCACAGTATGAAGGAAGGTGAGAACTCACCTTCCACTCCTACTTATGCCTTTTTTGAAATAGAGTAGAAGATACGCATGCACAGCATCTAAACAGTTGGCAGCAATTTCAACACTCGGCAGCCTGCCCCATAACTCATCAGGGACTCCCTAAGGGATTGATAGCTAGTCTCCAGGCTGCAGAGCCTGCTTCCCTCATGAGCATTATAGAACTAGATTGCTAGCTGTGTGTATAAATGCTTCACAAACCTTTTTCCTTTCTTGACCAGGAAAAAAAAAGAAAAAGAAAAGATACTTCTAGAATATATGTTCCTTTTAAGACTTTTACTTTACAAACTATACTCTGCCCTAACAATCATTTCTAGGCACTTCAATTACATATTATTTTGAATTTTGCCTTTTGCCTTAGAATTTCTCAAGATAACCAGGAAAAAAAAAGAAAAAGAAAAGATACTTCTAGAATATATGTTCCTTTTAAGACTTTTACTTTACAAACTATACTCTGCCCTAACAATCATTTCTAGGCACTTCAATTACATATTATTTTGAATTTTGCCTTTTGCCTTAGAATTTCTCAAGATATCTTTGATATACCAACCACTCCCCTGGGCAGCCTGTTCCAATGTTTAACCACTCTTTCAGTAAAGAAATTTTTCCTCACGTCCAATCTAAA
>NW_008794774.1:6139271-6139775 GCF_000699145.1 Aptenodytes forsteri | reverse complement strand
GGGGGGTTCATCCTGCTCGCCGTCCCCGTCTTCCAGCTCGGGGGGCCGAGTACCCTGAGGATAACTGGTCTGCCTGTTAAAGACTGAGGCAAAGAAGGCATTGAGTACCTCAGCCTTTCTCATCCTTGAATAAAGGATGGAGATTCTCCTTGGCTTATTATATTATACAAGTAGGAGCATCAGCAGTTACTCCAAAATTGCTCTGCAGGTGATTTTTGTTCATCCATGTTTAACAAAGAGGAGAGGAAAAGTGAAGGGCAGAATATGAGGAATACACAATCCAATATAGGTTTTGGCTACTATATGATATCAAACTAGATTTTTTAATAAAGACAAAGAGCTACTAGTAGTCAAATCTGATTACTGACTTATCATCTTGTATTAATGTTTAACTAAATTTGACGACTTTTAATAAAACCCTTTAAGCTTTGGGAAACCCAGTGCATGAAAAGTCTGTTGAACAGTTGTGTTTTTTTTTTTTTTTAAAAAAGGGGGAAAAAAAAA
>NW_008794774.1:6105658-6138428 GCF_000699145.1 Aptenodytes forsteri | reverse complement strand
GAAAAGTCTGTGGCACAGTTGTGTTTTTTTTTTTTTTTAAAAAAGGGGGAAAAAAAAGAAAGAACCTCCAGGGTTTATGATAAATATATCCTGGTTACCTTGGCGCAAATCACAACTGACTACAGCCTAAAATCATGCTTCCAAGAACTCCCAGATTTTAGTGATTTGCATTCAGTTTTAGTGGACCTGAACATAGGTGCTAGTATCTGTTGTATTCTCTATCAAAATATAAACCCAAATCACCCAGTTTAGGGAAGGTGTGGCTTTAGATCTGTATTGTGCAGGTTCTGTCCTTTTTTCCAGCTTGCAGTTAAAAAATGAGAGAAAGAATAACTAACTATAAAAAGTCTTCACACATCACTAATAAAATAAAATTGCTGCCAGTTTTCAGAGCTCTATTTTGAACCATTTTAAGCCTAAAAGGATTCACATTACAAAAGCTGTCTCTGCCACTGTTTAAAAGTCTCAATAGAAATGCCAAGGAACCAGTACACTAAGCAGCAGTAGTGTACTCCTCTTTCATTCCCTTCCAGGCCAACATGAAAATACATTGTGGGGCAGTGTGGCACCACCTATTCTCGATCTGCAGATTGTGATACAGCACATTCCAGAAACACAGACGTTTGAACACCATTTAAAATAGCTGTTCATAAGAGCGTAGGTCTGATTTATGCCAACTATTTTGCCTACTGAAAAAAAGTGTGAAGAACAATACTGTAAAGAACACTCACATGAAGAAACATTCCCGCTTTCACTGAAGTAAATACTCAAAGATCTGACACTGCAGAAAATCAGATTCCAAAATGGAAATCCTTGATTTTGTTACATAAAATCTTTACTTAATGATCTGTATGTATGTTTTGAATACTGCTTCACAGAAGAATTAAAAACTGTCTTAAAACCTGTTCAAAATTTCAAATCAAAATAAATTGATTTGATTAGACTTTAAAGAAATCCGATAATTACAACTTACCACCTTCCTTTGAGGTAGTATCTACACAGCTATCTACTCCTTTATCATTCCTGTCTGGAGGACAGAAGCACAGATAGAGTTAGGCTGCATCATAGTGCCATTGCCAGTTTCTTAAAGGAGAGTTTTAATCAATTCTTCACTAGAAATTAGAGAAGAGTCATCATCCTTGCATTCTACATGACATTCGTTCTTTTAAGTAATATCAGAAAGTGTTATCAAACATCAAAAAGCTGTTACATGCTATGATGCTGATTTCTACATGGGAGTTTTTTTGTTGGTTTTGTTTTGTTTTGTTTATATAGCAGTAAACTGCTTTCTAATTTGAACCATAAAGTAAAGCATGGATACTGCCAGTATTCAGTTTTACATAAGAAATACCTTCTGCTGGAGGAAGAAAGTAGCCTTTTGCCTCTTGATTAAGATAATTTGTTCATAGTGCCAGTCTCTTTAATGTGGACATTTGCCCATTTGGAACAAGATTTGCACCAGGAATCCGTGTCATAAGAGCACTAAAGTTAACATGAATAACCAAAGGCACGTGAACACTTCAACCTTAACCACAATTATAAATTAGCTCCGTTGCCTTTAGAAACAACCTATGAACTTGCAGAAAGCCCACATCAGACTTCCTTTTTGAAGCAAGAATGAACATGGGCCTTACATAGGGAAAATAGGAACTCTGCCTTTTTTAAGCAGAAAGAAAAAAATCACCACATTCAATAACTACACACACACAGAGACACACACATACCAATTCAAACTCTTGGATGACAAGTAGAGATGTTATGTACCAAGTTTAGGGCACTATCAGACAGTGGACCAATAGGACAATGAATGATTTGGTCTTTTTTGCTTTCCTCTGCTCTTAGTGATATCACTTCCAACCTACAATGCTGACTTCTAACTGCTGCTGTCTAACAAGAAATGCCAAAGTGAGTTGCGTTTGGAAAGCAAGCTCTTTCTAGAGCTGGAATTGGCCAATGCTTTGCAGTTTCCTATTCACAACTATGCCATATAGAAAACTGCATCTTCATGTACAAAGGTATGTATAAAAGCCATGGACAATTTATTGACACATGCAACGGATCTGCAAAAGTTACCCTCTGTGCATCAGCACAAGATATAAATCTTTGTATGTGAATACACTAGTAGGTAATGAAATTGGACACTGAACCTTACTTGCAAAATTCTGTTAGCTTTGCAAATTAAAATTGTTTCATAGAAAATTTACCCCAGAGAATTTACATTTATTCACAAAAGCTAACATGCTTAAAACAAGTGTTTCACACTTCACTACAATAGAACTATCATCCACCTTAAGAGAATTCCATATTTTATTGGTGGGGAGATGAGAGCAGAGTTTGCTTGGAGGGTTAATATAAATAGATAAGGAGTCTTTGTGACTCTACTTGTTTGTGCAGCATTCCACACTTTCCTAACAAAAGCTACGAATATTGCAAAAGGTGCATAACTTCTTCCTGAACTGATCCCTTCAGGGCTAAATCAAAATTAGCATTCAGAGTGAGTGAATCAAGAAAGACATGTTTAATTATATTGCCAAGCAGTATTAACTTCAAAATATATTAAAAGCCTACAGCCCATCAGTCTAAATGAAAACAATTCGAAAGCCTCAGTTGTCTTTTTCTCTTTGGGCTTTATCAATTATGGCTAACTTATTTGCCAGAAATTGTATTTTTTACATGTAAGGAAACAAAGAGAGTCTTAGTGTTTGGGCTGTATTGGGTATTACATATTCACCAATATTCATTTGATATCCCCAGGAATTTGAATTTCTTACAGAAAAAATCTTAAGAAGATTTTTCCAATAGTAAAAAATGGGAAGAAAGGGAAAAAATGCAGTCAATCTTGTTTATTCCTGAAGTGTTTTTCAGATACAACTGAAATGCAGAACACAAGGTATCAAACTATCACCGCAACAGTCAGTTTTAGTTAATTTTCCTTCAAAGCTAGGCTTGTGGGGGAAGAAAAAAGACTATAGATATAATAGTCACATTTTATATTTTTTTTTGCCATTTACTATTCAACAGTTTCACTCCAGAAAAGTATAGAAATATTTCGCCACTGATACAACACCAGGAAGCTAAACTATTCTATTACACTACTCTGACTTCAGTCTCTACTTCTGAAGCATCAGAAGACCATGTTTGAATCTGTCCAGCATGGAATATTGTGCAGCAATTCACAGCTGCACAGTAGGTCTTTTTTTAAATAGTTTGGGACAGTTTTAAGAGAAACAGTGTCTACTATTACAAAAAAGTTTAATATGAACCATCCCTCTTTGATCGTCTTAGAAGAGACTAAGTAGGAATAGAGGCCAAGATGTGCTGTTTTGAGGATACTGGTGCGTGTAGGTCAGGTTTGGTTCAAGAACTGTGTGGTTGTAGGCACTGCTTCTACCCATTCCTCTGTGGATGTGGTATCTTCCAGTGCTAGTGAAGCGGCATCTGCCATGAACAGTATTCAGTATTCTTGATTTAAGTCTGGCTGTTAACATGAAGAAGAAAAGAACTTGACCCAATAAATTCATAACCTTCCTTCAAAAATAAGCAGAAAAAGAGCAGGTAGTAAGATAAGCATTTGTTAATAGTCATTTGGCAATAATCAGATGCTGTAAAAAAAAAAAGTGTGAAAAATGCATGCATATGGACCAAAACCAAATATTGTTTTAGGCACTGTTCTTCCATTAGTAATTTTCAACATGTTTTGCAAACCGAAGTATAAAGATCTCAGTTTCACAGATTGGGAAAGAAAGGCATACAGAGATATGCTGACTTGCTTATAAGGTGGAAACTGTCACAAATAATAGGGTTAGGGGAGAGAAACACCAGCCAGTGTAAAATGGAGCACTGCTACCTGTAAGACCAAATCCTGTCTGTTGCAATGCTTGCATTCCAGTAACACTATAATAGTTTTACCTCTGGAGGGCCTGCATTCTATTTTTAAAAGTTTGGATGGAACAGTGATTTTGGAATAGAATAAAATAGCTAAAATTTTTATTTTATTTTGTTTTCAGCAAGTCAGATCTAATTATTAAAAAAAATAATCACTTTTAAGACATGTTATAAGTATGTTTCAGCTGTGGTATGCATTCTTCCAAAGTATAAGTACATTTTCTTAGAAAAATAATTCTTCTATAACATGTAGTCAAGTGGGACTGGAACTACCTTAATCTAAGGCACACGTAAGATTTCAGTACGTGTGTGATACAGAAAGCCAGAACCTAGTCAAAATGAAGACCTGTGATACATAATGATCATTCAGATATGAATTATATCTCCCCCTTATAGTGTCATTGCTGGTAAGTAATCCATAGAGGTCAGAATAAAAAATTAACTTCATTGCCTGAATAGGTGACTGTCTGCTACACTCATACTGAAGGCTGCTATGTGTTACGGGAAAGCTTACAGCCATTTTATGAGCTCTATGACAAGAAAGATGTTCTTGTTATAAGAGGCTCTGTATGGGATTTTCTATTATATATATGGCATTTACCCTACCTTAGATGGGATTATAAATTCACGTATATTAAACTACTTGAATGGAGAAACGCAGGTTTTATTTTTTGCTTTTTCTAGTAAACAGTGAACATTTTCATGTCTAGCTTTTGGGCCAAAGAATGTACCTTTTGTGGGCAGTAAGTAGCGTTTCCTTAATGCCTTGAAAAAGACCCACCATAGATTTAAAAAAATATATATATAATTTTACAGTTTCCTATGAGAATTTTTGAATAACCACCTATTTTTCCTGGATTTTAAAGTCCCAAAGTAGTACCCTTTCCCCGCGGTCTATCTTATGAGCAAGTGTTGTATTATAGATAAAAATTTTAGGCAGAATGGAGTAGCGCCAAGGCTCTGATTGTGCTGAAAACATTCTTACCAATTCCAATAATTTGTTCCAAGCTAAACAGGTTTTCAATTTTGATGGGATGAAAACTACAGCAAAACTAGAACAAACCACTTAGTTCATTTATAGTAGTTACAGCAGAAGGGACATAGAGGACAACGTGTCCAGTTCAGGGCTCAGATATGCTTGTGGTGAACCTCGCAGTACTGCTTTTTGTATTGTACCTGGTGTAGGATTAAGCAAGGTCTAAAGTCCCTCAAGTTTAAAGAACAAAATCTCATGGAATAGACTACTTCTTTCTCTTGTTCACAAAATATTCATATTTTGATCTCCCAACCACAACAATCATATTTGTTGGAAGCAATGAGGAGTCACTTGCTTGTAAGTTAAATTTAGGAAGGGACAAGGAAGATGATAGACTACAGGTAGCAGAGACCTTTACAGATATTGATAATTTGGGATACCAAAATACTTGTTTGATATAAAAGAAGTTATATGTCATTCAGCCTAAGAATTCTTCCTGTGTATTCAACATCACCTTTAAGCTTAAATTGTGTTGCATAAGATGACTCAAACTAACATTTATCAAATAGGTTCCTAGTATTTACATTTTTTTATACATAGTTGCCTTAATGCCCATTATGTATTAATTCTCTTAAGACAGATGTAGTTTTGGGTTCTGGCTAGTGATTGAAGAGCGCTCAATAAATGCATCTAAACCAAGGAATAAGGCTCCTAGATCCACATACGGTGGCCACTTCCCAGCTGCTGCTAAGACCAGCATGTGTATCATCCTCCTGCTTGCCCTCATTTCCCTTAGAAGGAAGGCTGCAAGGGCAGGCAGAGATGGGCTGTTTTGCATTTCCAGAGACTCAGGGGAACAGAACTGTGGAGCACACCACCCATGCAGTACAGGAATAGGAATAGGAATAGGAATAGGAATAGGAATAGGAATAGGAATAGGAATAGGAATAGGAATAGGAATAGGAATAGTCAGTCCCCTATATGAAAACAGCACATGTTAACAGTGAAATTGAAAAAACATAACTGCAAAAAAACTTCCTTTTTGGTCAGGCTTTCCTTTTGGTCAGTGCTTTTTAATTTTTTTTTTTTTCTCTTTATGATCAGTCAAAAATGAGGTGATATTATGTGGTGTTTGAAAAAAACCAACAAACTTTCTTCAGTGGGAAGGAAGGAAGGAAGGAAGGAAGGATTCAGTTGCTGCAGGGACGGCACAGGTGATAGGTAGATACAGAGGTAGATGGAGGGAGGGAGGGAGGGAGGGAGGAAGAGAGGGAAGAAGAAAGGGATGAAAAGAAAAAATCTCCTGCTGTGTTTTCAGTGGTTTGGAAATCAGCTTTACAATAGCAGAAAAAGGGAACAGAAGTGCCCTCCATGATTGTCATGGCTGGTGTTGCAGCCTTTTTTAAAAGCATGTGCTGTACAATAAAGAGCATTCAAACCCCACCAGTGAAAAGAAAAAGCCACCATATTTAAACATTTGAAGTGTGTGTGGGGTACAGAAGCCTCACAGAGGAGATGAGGAATAACAAAGAAAAACTTTTAAATTGAGAGCAACTTGCTTTAAGAGCATATTCTGAGCACTAGCTGCAGAACGTGCCTGCATACCTTGCTTGTGTATGCAATTTCACAGAAATGTTGACAGTGAAAAGTGACCATCTGCCAGAAAAAATGACTGTGAAGTGGTTGACAACCTCAGCTGTAGCCATTTCCCATTTACTTAGCATTATAAACATATCAAAAGATTTCAACTATTTCCTGTGCTTCATGGTATGGCCTCCCACACCCGAACTACTTTACATCATCCTGCTAGAATGTCCTATGGGGAATATCCACTATTCAATAAGGAACAGTTTTATTTAAGCACAACTGCACGGGGCTTTTTTAGGAAGTGTCTCCCTGCATTCATTTCGCATTCAGATGTTATTTAACGCTGCTGTGCTTAATTTCTTCCCCATTTATAGTCTGATTTTCAAATGTACAGAAACACCTGCTGCTCTTGTTTTAAGTAGCTTGGCTAGCCCAACATCTCTGATAATCAACTAATTAGTTCACCACTGTTTCACTGCTGTTACTTTTTGAATCTCTCCTGTTACTTTGGTACATAGAGTTAAAGCACAGTATTGATTGCCTGAAGATACAGTTTACTGCAGGGCTATCTTTGTGGTAGCACACAAGCTAAACTGTGGGTTTGAAGGTAAGCCAGCCTGGGGTTTGAATGTGCCATGTCCTATAGAACTTTAAGGCCTGTTTGGAGACTGATTTTAGAATAGCAGGTGGCACAGTGTAGGACTTGCCATAATATTTATGTTTCCCCCTCACAGATAGTCCCTAGTTAATCTGTAATTAATAAACAGTTGCAGTCTCCATTCTCCAGTATTTTAGGGAAGTTGAGAAACCAGTCAGTCATGTAAAATGGTCGCAATATTTAGTAAAATAGATTCTCCATATTTCAAAAAGTAGTTTGGTGCCTTAATCTCCCAGAATCAGAAAACATGGACATGTGCCTTCAAAGTAAATACTGCTGTTAGCACAAATGCAGGAAGTAAAATCATCACATTTAAATAGATTCTGTATTAAACTATGAGGTTAACAAAAGCAGCCGTAAGAAGTCTAGCAGAAAATATAATAAATTAATAAATGAGAAAAATCAGATCTACTATAACCAAAATGAAACATCCATGGGTCTAAAATTTCATTCATGCACGCCTGGGTAGTGAAACAATAGAATCAAAAAATCTGAGAGGAAATTCCAGGTGGGGCTATCAGGTTTTCACTGTTTGTGTTAACTCTCATATGATATATGGGTTTTGTTAGCTTTTATTAGCTCACAGACTAATTCAGAAGGAATGACTAACTTATATATCATTGCTCTCCCAATCTGTATTCCTGATAGTATCTCAAATGAAAGAAAATGATGGAAATGTATTTTGGAGTATTTATTTGGATGCCATTGTTTTGAAAAATGAATGTACCAGTTTCCCTATTCCTCCTACAATAGCTCTATAGCATATTTTTTAGCAAAAGATTCCTCTCTCGAACTGTAGCAATAATTATAGTTTCTGTTTTCTCATAATTTCAGAAAGCCCTTGTTTATCCCTGAGCTGCTCATATAGTGAAAACTACAGAAACTACTTAGAAACAACCCAAAAGGTGGACAAAAGGTGGGTCGAGTATACACTGCCACTCACAACACATCATGGGTATTTTACCCCCCCTCTCCCGTGCCTGTTGGATCCTGGGATGTAAGGAAAAGAAAGGTTTTCCATCCCCCTTTGAAGACTTGAACGGTACAGCTGCGCAGGGAGGGCAGAGCCGCGTGTCCCCCCGCTCCCAGGGAGGGCAGAGCCGCGTGTCCCCCTGCTCCCGGGCACGGAGCAGCAGTTTCCATGCTCTGTGCTGGCGGGTGCGGTGCACAGCAGGCGGGGGTCCGGCGGTATTCCCTCCGCCCTGTCAGGCATTTCAGCTGTTTGTACTGGAGCATTGCTAATCCTCGGGGACTGTGGTTATTGCTGATCTGCAGAGTGTGTGAGCGCGGGGGCAACATCCTTGTATGTTCCGTCTCTGGCACAATTGTGTGGGTTGCGACCCAGCCCAAAGTGATTTTACTTCTCTCCATTTCCCCATTCTTAATAGCACCATGCTATCAGAACTATTTTTTTTTTTGTTAGACAGAATCCACTACACCGCCTCTGTGGCCACAATAACTTCATTTGTTGTTAGCAGGATGGGAGGGGGGAGGAAAGGGTGAGAAAGAGAAAGAGGAGACCTGCATGCTTGATGTTGAAGAAAAGCCTGTTTGTGCTTAATACATTGGAGAAATTGTTCAAGAACAGTTCATCCATGTGAAAAACATAACCCCTACATGGCTGCCAAATTCAGTAAGGCCTAGTATGATCAGTTATGTAAGTGCCAATCCTAAAACTTGAAGCTGCCTGGAGGCAGTTTCAACCTCTACACCTCATTTTTTCTAAGACTGTAGAACATTTGAGAGAGATGTTACTTGCTTGTTTGGGTCAACTCCTTTCCTTTTTGTTTGCTTGTTACAAACTTAAAAAAAAACAAATGAAAAAAGAAATTATTAAAAAAAAAAAAGGTGAGGACATCTGTGCATCTGGCAAGTTCCACAAAATCAACACCTAATTCAGGGAGCTGGGATATGGCCACCATGTAATGTAAAGGGACCGACAGTACCGGAACAGTTACAGGAAAATCATGTGTTTTCATACATTTTATGGCACCTTTAGTTAAACACAGTAACCCACATGTTTTCATACTGTACTAGGATTGGCTGATGGCCATTTCTTGACACCGTCATGACCACATGTTCTCAGGCTGCCCTGTGATTGGCTGCCTGTGTCCTTTGGGCCAGGAAGAGCTCAGGTAGAAATTTATATCAAATATATACATGTATAGAAATATATATGTATAAAGAAGTGTAAAATATGTATATATACATACATTTATATATACATAGATAAAGTATTATATATTAAAAACTAAATATTAAATAAATAAAATCCATGAAAGCATAGGTATGAGATGGATAAAGTATTATTTAAAAAGAGCTAAACAGATGACTAATTAAAGTTTAAATGTGAATAGAAAGCAATTAAACAGAAGTTGGAGCTGGGGTCCCCCACTTCACCAGGCTTCAGAACAAGCCCAACACGTTGAGGGAAGATGATTTCAAGAGGGCTGAGGGTCGGGGAACATGCCCAAGAGTTACGGACCCTTCCTAGGAGGCCCACCAAGGGGCCCATGGTGCAGACCCTGTTCCGTGAGCCGGACCAAGAGGCTTCCGTGCTTACACTCAGCCCAGCAGGATGGCCACACAGGGCAACTGGGGCAAGCTCAGGGTTTTGTTCGGTGCTGCGAGACACAGGCAACGCTGTCTGCAAAAGTGGAAAACCAGAGCAAAATGCCAACTTCAGAAGAACATGCACGTGGGGGCAATAAGGAAAAGACCCAAAGGGGATCCCAAAAAAGACTAGGTGAACCGGAAGAACTGGCCAATGGGCCCATGAACTGCAAACTGGATTTCAAGGTCAGTGTCCCACAGAGAGGATGGGTAGTGGTGGGAATCTCCCTTTCCCTGTGGTTGTGGGGGATCTTACAATCTTACAGCTACCTGTAACACCATTATGGGGTGCAGGCTGGTGCTATATGTGTCTCTGTATCCTTAGGTTGATGCTGCAAATAAGAGGTGGAGGATTGAGTATGCCATCAATACTGTCCTGTTAGAACATCCTGATAACTGCAAAAGCGGCAAGACCCAGGCCTTGGGACAGAGACTGCAGCCCCGTGCTCTCAGAGAACATCAGCAGTATGCTGCTGATAAAAGGGCAGGCAGTGGTGCTATGACAGAGGTTGAAGAAGTCAGGAGGATGGTCATAAAAGTGCTAGCTGTGCTGATAAGATTGTGGCTATTGTTCACAGGACATCAAAGCAAAACACAGTGTTACAAACAAGGCCATTAATTAATACACCTAAGCCAGTTTTTGGGGGGTGCAACAATAAACAGTAAGAAGGGGTTTAGTACTCACAAACCATGTTTATTTATTTTCAAGCACAGAGAAGTAGCAAGCAGTTTCGTGGTGATAAAAGGGCTGGTGGCGCTGTTAGTTCTGGGGCCTTGGCTTACAGGCCAGCAAAACAGAAAAAAAATGTTAGAATGAAGACTGCTAATTAGGAAAGTCAAATGGATTTTGCATCACTGCAAGTGTCTTATTGGCAAGGGGGAACCACCAGAGCCCTTAGTTGCAAACTGCTTTTCTGAACATGTGGGCCAGTGAATAAGTCTCCCACTAGGGTAGAAGATGACCCCCTGGAAGGGACTTACCAGTTGTTGCAGCAGAGGTGGAGGATGCAGCAGTCTGCCCTGTGGCTGCCATGGAACATGTCAGGCAGTGGGACCGGTTAGTGCAGAGGTTCGGAGCTGGGTGATCCGTAGAAGAATTTGTTACTTTAGATCCAGTATCCCTACTTGAAGCTTATAAAACATTTGTTCAAGGTGTAGAGCAAGCTTTTGATCATTTATGGCAGCTGTTTGAACCTGGTGATTATGCTCAGCTCCATCTTGAAGTTGTCAGCATGCATGACTTTATATTCTCCCACTATTCATTTAAACAATGTGAATGCAACAGAATTTTTAGATTAGGTCAGTACTCTCCTGCAAAGTAAGAGAGCTGTGTTTTGATCAAACCTTCATTCTGGCTGTCATCATTGTGAAAACCATAGGGGGCAGGGTTTGCAGAACCCTGCAGTCTATCCCCTAATCCAAAATTACAAACAAAAAGCAGAACTATTTAATTGCTCTAAGTAACAGTGACAGTAATCTCTGTTTTGCTGTGAGTCTTGCAGCACTCACAGCCAAGAGGGACCTGACAGATGCAGAACTGTTAAGCAGAGCAAAAGAGCTACATGACAAACGGTGGTGGTCTGTGCATGGGAAGGTCATGTCGAGTGACATACCCTTGCATGAGAATCTGCTGCATGCTAATATACTATCATCCTCCTATCTGAGGGGTTAAAAGGTTGGGGGATTTTTAAGCCAAACAACAGTCTTAAATACCCCAAGACCTGTTTCCTTCTTTTACATGATGGACATTATTATGGTGTTAAGGAGGTCAGGAAGTTACTTGGGGTGAGAAAGTTTTAGGAGCTTTGTCATACATTGTATAACCATGGCCATAGGTGTTACTATTATTGCCAGCTCCGCTTGTCTCATGACCATGCATTTATCTTGGGGAAAAGTATAAGGTGCCCCAGCTGCAGCCTGATGTGCAGTTCTGGGGAATGCCTACAGAGAGGCACAAAGCTGTAGCTATTAAAAAAAATAGTTGATTGTTTGACTATGATTTTTTGTGGCCGGATCCCCCGATTGTCCCACTCATGCCTTGTGAGCGCCCTCAAGATGAGCCGCTCCATCATCTTCCCCGGCACCGAGGTCAGGCTGACAGGCCTGTAGTTCCCCGGATCCTCCTTCCGGCCCTTCTTGTGGATGGGCGTCACATTGGCAAGCCTAATGTCATGTCGAGTGACATACCCTTGCATGAGAATCTGCTGCATGCTAATATACTATCATCCTCCTATCTGAGGGGTTAAAAGGTTGGGGGATTTTTAAGCCAAACAACAGTCTTAAATACCCCAAGACCTGTTTCCTTCTTTTACATGATGGACATTATTATGGTGTTAAGGAGGTCAGGAAGTTACTTGGGGTGAGAAAGTTTTAGGAGCTTTGTCATACATTGTATAACCATGGCCATAGGTGTTACTATTATTGCCAGCTCCGCTTGTCTCATGACCATGCATTTATCTTGGGGAAAAGTATAAGGTGCCCCAGCTGCAGCCTGATGTGCAGTTCTGGGGAATGCCTACAGAGAGGCACAAAGCTGTAGCTATTAAAAAAAATAGTTGATTGTTTGACTATGATTTTTTGTGAAAAGTGTAATGTCTATGTAGAAAACCAGCATGAATGTAAAAGCTGGAAGTGCCAAATGTGCTATACACAGGTCTGTAATCTAAACCAGCACCAATGTTTCATGCCCATGATCAAAAATCCAGGAGAAGGTCAAGGCTGTATTATCTCTGACATGGAACGTATGCAGGAGACCACAACACATATCCCAAACTACATTTTTGCCATGGAGTTATCACCGGATGCCCCTTGGGGTGAAGAAGGGGCAGAAAGGAAAACTGAAGGAGAATGGGAGTTTAAAGGGGACACGTGTCTCGTGGGCTTTATTCAGTCGCTTATGGACACAAATTTTTGGGGCTACACTTTCCTAGCAAATAATGCCAAAGGCTCTGATGGCTATTTCATTGTTAGTCAGCTTCTAAATGAAAAAATGCATATGCAATTAATCACCCAAGGTGGTAAACGCATATGCATAGAAGTACCCAGCCTGAGTATACATTTCACAGACTTTAATTTTTTTACCCATGAAACTAAGCAGCCTTCCCAAAGATTTGAGTATGAAGATCTGCAAAAGTTATTTCCCCCATTTTTTCCAACACTGCTGAAAATCAGAGTTATGTGGGCCCTCTTCCACCACTGGAATATTACGGGGTGGACAGCATGATGCTTGAAGAAAAAAAGCAGTTCTTTCTTGACATGGCACAAAACTAATCAGGAGATTTTTGACTTGCAAAACAGACAGAGTTACTATTGCCAACAAGATGTAAAAATGTTGAGGGAGGCCTGCAGATCATACAAGAATGAGATTATAGCAATGATCCATCACACATTCTGAGAACAAGGACAGTGAAAAGGTGAAGGTTTATTGCTGTAGAGATCCCTTGCAGTACATTACGCTGGCCTCTACTTACATGTCCATGTACCAGCTTATGTTCCTTAAATCTAGCACAGTTACACTCCTCCCTCCAGGCAGCTATCACCAGAGGAAAAAGAGATATTCAACCCTTTCTATTTAATGGCTTATGTACATGGCCAAAAATGAGAATAGTCAAATCTGTTATGTGTTACAAGATGGTGAACATCAAGTAGGATCCTACTTTTTAGACGGCCATGCAGTCATTGATAGGGTGCCAACAGCTTTTTAATTCAATGGGTGCTTTTTCCATGGCTGTATTGAATGCTACTGTGCTGGTTTTGGCTGGGATAGAGTGAGCGAGTGGCTGCGTGGTGCCTAGTTGCCACCTGGGGTTAAACCACAACAGCTACCATGAAAATGACTGGAACCCTCTGGCAGGGGCCAGCTTTGGATATGTGTATTACACAACACAACAAAAGATGGACGACCAGAAGAGAGTGGGTTTTAACATCAGATCTGAACAGGTGCATGGGTGGGTCACTGTGACAAAATCAGACATGGAGCTTGCAGACAAACTGCTCACAGTGCTGGTCCCCAGAGATGTGCTTTTTGGTGGCAGGACAAATGTCATTTGTGAGTATTACAAACCAGCCACTGACAGAAAAATACATGCGTATGATTTTGCTAGCCTCTAACCCTTCATCAACAAAACAAAACATTACCCTCTTGGACACGCTGGAGGTTTTTTTGAGAGTTTTGACACCCTGATAGCCCACTTAGGGATGTTCAAAGTAAAGGTCTACCCACTTCATTGGCTCTTCCTCCTTGTGCTTCCCATGAGGCTAAATGGCAAGCTACTTTTTCCCTTGTGCTGCACTTGTGCAGAAAGCTGCCAGGCCATCTGCATCCACAGCAATGAAGAAGGAGCCCTTGTGGGTACCTGGTATTCCCTGGAACTGAACAAGGCTCTGGATAAGGGCTACAGGGTCTGTGAAATTTATGAGATTTGACATTTTGAACAAGGGGTAGGAATCTTTCCCCAGATTATATAAAACTCCACCTCCGCCAGAAGCAGGAAGCTTCAGGCTACCCAGCCTGGTACACAGATGATAAGAAAGGTAATATGTTGAAGATTACAGGCAGAAAGAAGATGTCATTTTGTGGCCTGAACGTATTAAGAAAAACTCTGCTAAATGCCAAATTGTAAAACCATTTTTAAATTCCCCATGGGGAAAACCAAGACAGAGATCCAACCTACCCAACGCCGCCATTGTAAGAGAACAAGATGAGTTGTAGGGTGTGCTGGTTTTGGCTGGGATAGAGTTAATTTTCTTCATAGTAGCTAGTATGGGGCTATGTTTTGGATTTGTGCTGAAAACAGTGTTGATAATACAGAGATGTTTTCGTTATTGCTGAGCAGTGCTTACACAGAGTCAAGGTCTTTTCTGCTTCTCACACCACCCCACCAGCGAGTAGGCTGGGGGGGCACAAGAAGCTGGGAGGGGGCACATCCAGGACAGCTGACCCCAACTGACCAAAGGGATAGTCCAGACCATATGACATCATGCTCACATATAAATCTGGGGGAAGGAGAAGGAAGGGGGGGACGTTCGGAGTGATGGCATTTGTCTTCCCAAGTAACCGTTACGCGTGATGGAGCCCTGCTTTCCTGGAGATGGCTGAACACCTGCCTGCCGATGGGAAGCAGTGAATGAATTCCTTGTTTTGCTTTGCTTGCGCGTGTGGCTTTTGCTTTACCTATTAAACTGTCTTTTTCTCAACCCACGAGTTTTCTCACTTTTACTCTTCCAATTCTCTCCCCTTTCCTACCGTGGGGGAGTGAGCGAGCAGCTGTGTGGTGCTTAATTGCCAGCTGGGGTTAAACCGCGACACAGGTTTACCTCTTTTCTCTGGCTTACGATGTGTCCTCCTGTGATTGTATTGATAAGGATGCGGCCACTGTGTCACGGAAGCATACCAAAGGATGTGTGACCCTGGAGTGTAACACTAACATTTTCATAGTGTGCTTCACCACGGCATACCCAGGTCTCCAGCTTTATGATCTCTTACATGCCCTGCAAGACCGTTGCCTTTATCATGACACAGACACTGTGACATTTGTGAGTCATCTGGGGGACTGGATGCTGCTGCTCAGGGACTGTTTAGGTGAGTTGACAGCGGATTTGCCACCAGATGAGAACATTATGGAGGTTGTATTCTCAGGTCCTAAACCCTATGGCTACTTGCAGTTTGGAGGCAAGTGTTGTTTACAGGTCAAAGGTATCACTCTAAATGCAACAGAGAAAATATCAATTTTGAGGCACTGAGGGGTCTTGTGTTGGACTGTATCACAAATCCAGCCAGTGATGACCTTAAGAAGTGTGTCATAGGGCAGTGCCATATCATCAGGAATGAGGAGAAGTGGGCAATAGAAACCAGGACCCTTCAGAAGATGCAGAAGGTAGTCTATGACAAAGAGTACTGACCAAAATTTTAAAAGCCTCCCCTAAGGTTTTTGATCATGGGCATGTGCTGGAAGCACCCCTTTTCTGCTATTCTGGCATGGCCTAGCAACTGTGGGAAAGTTTGTTTTGTAAAAAGACTTTTGGAGAAAGCCAACCACTACCTCTCTGTTATGCCTGAGAATAACGTGTGGTCTGACTGCCGTTGGCAGGAACTGCTCTGTAAATACTCTTTTATCAAATTTGTGGAGGACTCATCTGAAAGTCTTAGTGATAACCATTTATTTCCCCCTAATAAAGTAAATATGGTTATGATCAATCATTTGATGAACTCTGCTTGTGAGAGCAATGAAACTGAGAAAGCTTTTGCTAAGTATGTGTATCACAGGAATCTCAGTGTCCAGAAAGTTTTTTGCCAGGGTAAAAAGAGCTGCACAGTCACTCTCAACGCAAAATATATGGTGTTACTTGAGAATCCTAGAGACAACCTCCAGGTTGCGTCCTAGCCACGAAGATGTATCCTACAAGGCCCTGTTATTTTTAGAAGTGTTTGAAGAAGTTACATAGGTACCACATGGGTATCTGGTTGCCGATTCCAATGCTTCTACCCCAGAGGCTTTTAGGCTAAGAAATGGTCTTTTCCAGCCAGAGTGGCTAGCTCTTTACACATTGAAAATAAAAAAGATCGATGTTCAACAGTAAATAGAAAGAACCTGGACTGACACCTTGCATTGCTATCAGTGCAGACTTAGGAACACAATGTCCCAGTGTCTGTCCCTCCTGGAGCTGTTGATCGGTCCTCCCCCTGGCAGAGGAAAGCAATATTCTGCACTGCTTCTGATGACCTGATAAAGGCCATTTCTGAAATTGCCCAGAATACGTTGAAGGGGAGCATTGCATTAACACCCCAAGAGATACACATGCTGAAAAAGGTTTGCAGATTCATTAAAAGCCTGAGCGGTAAAAGCGTGTCCTTCAAACTCCTGTTCCCTGCAAGGCACGTCTCCATCCAAGTCTACACATCACAACAGTGCCTACTGAAAAGAGAGCACCGGATAAGGCATTTTCACCCTCATCCAAATTGGAGTAAAACCTACAGTCTATCAAACCTCAAGCTGAAATCAGGAAGGAAGCTTTAGTTTACTAGGCTGAGTGGGTTCTGGATAGATTGAATGGATGCAAAGTGTTTTGTAGCAAAGCGTCCTTTCAATATATTGCCATTGTGGCATCATTGCATCATTTTGGCATATAAAGTAGAGACAGCATTATGGACTTAAAATTTGTCTTTCTTCCCCACACTCCCTAAAAGCAAAAGTTTTTTCTTAAATCTGCTGAAGAGCCAGCAAAATGCTTTTTCCTATAATAAATAAATACTAGTCATGTCGAAGTGGCATAAGCATACAATTACTCAGGATAAGGATCAGACCAGATCAACCAGGATGCTATCTCTGCAGGGCACTTCCGCCTATTTCTACTGGTGTCAGTGGCAAGATTTCTCCTAATTTCTTAAATGCAGTGATCCCGCCCAGACTGAAGGGAAATAGAAGAGTCAAGCCCATTCAGATCCCAAACTTGGAGTTAAAGATATTCTAATACGCTTGTGAAAATTGTGTGCTGCATCTGCCTGCATAATGCACCAAATCACACTTAGCTTTTTCCCTTTGGGGTTTCAAGCAATGTTCTGCCTGGGCCTACTCAACCGAATTCCTGTGGGTGTTGTGAATAGATGGGGGTCACAGTCCAGCAGGTTTATGTTGGCTTAATTTTTATTTCTGACTAAATCTCATCAGATTTTGTTTACCTGATGACAGCAACTTTCATTCCTGGCTGAAAAGTTCTCCACTGCAATTGCTAGTAAGTCTTGATAATTCCCTCAAGCCTTGCAAAGGAGCTAGCAAGAAGAACAAATAAATTGTGAATTGCTGCTAGGCATGTGAAACTTGGAGGTCTGAAAGTGCAAGGTTAGATGATCTCCCAGGATACATCTTAAGCCCACATTTGAGCCTATTATTTATTGGAATGAAGCTGGTGGAAGCAGAGGGAAGAAGAAAGAGGGATGAGAGATATAGCTGTTTAAACTAAGTAATACATAGTAAGGGAGAAGGACCACAAAAAAACCCAGAGGGAGTTTAGTAAGGTGCATGCAGTTAGAATGCTGGTTCCTTGTTTTTATGCCCTTAGCTGCATCAAGCATATTCATTAAAAAATTAAAGGTTTAGTTCAATGCAATTCTCTTTGGCAGTACCTGATTTGAAAAAATCATACAGCCTCATGACACACAGCTAGGACAAAGACTGCTATGAGGGTCAATAAACACCACACATTGGGGGTTAAAGAAAGCATGCCACAGTTTGCTTTTTCTCATTCAGGCTTTCATCATAGTGGGGGAAAAAAAAAGAAAAAAAAAAGCAAAACCAACCCTCCTGGAAAGCCAAGTACTCACACAGGCCTTTGCTTCATGGGGATTAATGATCCCCATTCAAAACTGTGCTACATTCAGAGTAGCAGGGAAGACTATATCCTTTGTTGGCATGAAAGGATGGGTCTCCTTTGACTTCAGCAGAGTTTGGCTTATTTATGCTAGCAGAGAATTTGGCCCTGAAATTATTAGTTGCATTATAAGTACCTTCCTCTGCCAGAGCAGGATTATTCCCTCATTCAATGCATTTTGCAGTCTAATGTTAAACATGAAATGTTAAGCATTCCATATGACAGGGTTTTCCCTGTGCCTCTTGGGATACTAACTCATTAAGAACTTTTTCAGATTGCTCAGCCTATGCCGATTTCTCTTTATTACCATCTGACTCCAGTACTCCCAGCTCTACTCCATGATACCACCCAAAGCAATTCTCCATCCTTCCTTTGTGCATAACTATCGTGTTTCAGGAAAAGGAAGGATTCTCTTTTCATAGCACTAACTTATGCATATCTGATTGTTCTGCGAAATGCTCAACATTTATTATTACAAGAGTTAAAAGTTAATTTAAGAAATAAGCAAAATATCACCTTTGATCTGCTTATGTGCTAAAAGGAGTACAAAAATTCTTACTGAGCAGGTTGCCAGGAAAAAGTACATGAAGAACTACAACATGCTTCTGCCCCTACATGTAGGTGAATGGAGATTGCCAGATGCACTAGAGGCACTCTTTAAAGGGGAACCATAAAGACAGCAAATGAGGAACCTCCTACTTCTCCTCTGGTGCTGGAAGTACACTCTGTACACTCCCTGACACTGTTGTTAAATGCCAGAGACTGAGCCCTGCTTGTTGAGATGGATTAGATGAGCAGAGCTCTAAAAAAAGGCCAGCAATTCCTTGGCCCACTGTAAGGCCACTTGCTTTGGGTTCCCCAAGATTGTAAAGGTAGCTCTGCTTCATGATCTAATTTTGCTTTTCTTATGTATTTTAAACAGTAATTTACCATCCTCAGAGACTACTTATGAAATAAAATAGTATTCCATTGTCAGTAAAGATGGCACACAAAATAGCCCCTGAGCCCTCCTTTTAAAATTCTTGTTATTAGACAGCTCAGTAGGAGTTTAGCGAGTATACTTTCAGACTATCCTGAGTTGCAGAAGCTGGAACTCCTGCTCAGCTCCTGATACAGTAATTTTGCCATTCCTTTTAAAACAAAAATACACATCTCATGCTGTCTTTGTAAGTAAATATTTACACCTTTGCAGGGTCCTGCAAGTAGTTCCTCCTAATATACCATGAAGTAGGTTAAACTGAGCAGAGATTGATGCTTAATATAAAACTGGTCTCTATAAAGTGAGAAGTCAGAGCATTGTGATTTTGGCTGCGGAGCCTCACCAGACTTGAGCAGCTAAACTGCTGGAGCCCAAGTGTAATTCTGATGCCAAACATTTGTCTGCACACTGTTCCTGTGCAGCTCAGGCTCAGCTTTGTCAACATCCCTGTGACTTAGAAGGCACTGCTCCTCCTTGCCTCACATGTGGAAACTGTCCCCTGTTAATGAAGTCATACTGACTGAACGTAGCATTTTCCAAGTGAACACTGATTGTAGGGCACGGGAGACACACAAAGAATGGCCCTGCCCTCCCCACCCCAACACGTACCATTTTACAGCCCATGGCTTTCTAGCAGGGAGAGAATGCAGAAGTGTCACATCTTCCAGCTCTCTGCTGAGAGGTGCTCCCAGCTTCGCCTCCGGATGGTTGCCACCTGCAGTACACTTCTGCAGAATAGAAGTATGTTTATGAGGCAGGGAATTAATTTTCTCTTTTTGTCTAGATGCCACAGAACAAATTATTTTCAAATACAGCCCCTCCTAGATGAAGGTTTTGTTTGCACACTGCACAGCCTAGAATACAGAGTCAGTAGAATATTCACTACTTTTAGTGAAAGGTACTTACCGTCACAGTGTACTTGTTTTCTAAATTAGGTAAGTTGACCTAGAAGTCTATCCCTGGTTTTGGTCTCTGGGCTTAATTTCATCAGAAAGCAAAACAAAGTTTCTTGAAGTGTAGTCTGCTATGGTTAAGGTACTTACTTCAGTGATACCATCAGCTTAAATAATAAAGAATTACCCTTCCAGGTTCATTTCCATGAACAGTTCAGAGAAGGTATGGTCATTCAAGAACAGTGGCGCTTTTCAACTCATTGGAATGATTATCATGTGTAAAGGAAGCAACAAATCAGTAGCAAATGGGGAGTGGAGCTGACATGTTGGAGTTAAGCAATTCCAAAAGGAGGAACAAAAACTTCATAACGATAAATGAAAATGCTAGATCTACCAGTGTATTACAAACTGTGTGCTGTTCATCATTTATAGGGTTCTGGTTTTGAAAACAACTTACCTTGGATTTTTTAATCTAAATGACATCTTTTTAACTGAGTATGAAGATGACACAATTGTGTTAGTGAGATAAACCTTTCAATTGAAAACTCACATTTGAAAAATACTTTTGCTCCATTTTTTAAATTTGCAGTGGTTAGCTTAACTGGTCTTACAAGGTAGTAGCAATGTCTTGAAGATTTCCAGCCCCTGAAGTGATACATTGGATCACTCCAAAACTGAATTCAAGATAGTGGCCAGTAATAGAATCCCACAATGAATTAATGCAGAATAGTCTCTATACAGTATCATGCTTACCGTCTGTTTCTTTTACATTAAAAAAACCACAGGATTACAGGAATTTCAGTGTTCCAAATACAGTCAGCATAAAGCTTGCTGTCTCAAAAGATATACGTCAGATATAAGATGAAAATAAAAATGTAAGTATATAAAAAAAAGTAAGACAAAAACCAAACAGATAGAATGGCCCAAGCAAGCAACACTCCCCACCAAACATCTGGACACTGCAAACTCTGAGGAAGTTACAGCATCAGAATCCAGATTTTGCAGCTGTCTTGTAATGAGCTGAACCAAAACCTTGGATCTGATCATATCTGAGTTTTAAAGATGTTTGGATTTGGACCTTAGTTTGTAGCTCTGGTCATTACAATACATGCATTTCAGATGTTTCTGAGCCACTAAAATGATTGAGCTTTGTAAAAACCAAAACATTTTGAAATATATGTTGAGATGCTTTACCATATTAAGAAACTGGATTAATTAATTTTAAATTTTCTTATTTAGAACTTATTCACATATTCATTTAGGTAAAATTTTAACTGTGCACACTCTACTAGTCCCACAGAATGTACGTGCCTTATGTGTCCATAAGTTCTACCTTTTCCGTTACAAAGAAGTACTGGACATTTAAGAGGCAACTAAATGCTTTTTATCGGTTTTGTTTGCCTACAGTATTACTTTGCTTGGTAAGCACAAAGCACCATCTATTGAACTGCTCACTTCTTTATAGCATGGTTTCTCACATATCAGTCAGAATTCTTAACATTTTTCATAGGTCATTTAGAAATCTTGAAGATCTTTGGTATTCACCAGAATATTTTCTCTTGCAGGATAAGAGGCTTTTTTTGTTTGAGTAGAAATATGAGTAAATAACCCTTATTTCCTTGTTTGCCATCACACAGATTAATTCTTTTTGTACCACAGAGAGATGAATTATCTTTGTTAAATGCTATTGCTTTTAAAGATACATATTCTAATTATTTCATATATATCATGTGAGATAGAAATACTTAGACAAAAAGCACCTGACAGCAGTGTTTCAGAGAATAACTATCGCGAGCCAGAGATACACAAAGTCTGAGCCCCACTGTAATAAATGTGGTACCTGTAGATGCACACAGTTAAGAGACTTGACCTAAATACCTGGCCAGGAAAATGACTGTTTGAAAAGGTTAAGCTTTTGCCAAAAAACAGGGGCTCAGCATCTGCTGATACTAGTAGTTGCTGTTTCTCCCCCACCTTCCTTCCTTGCCCCCACAAAGAAATCTGCCTGACTTACCCATTCCCTGCTTCAGTCTCTCTGAAGAAAAAAATCTTTTTGTACCACAGAGAGATGAATTATCTTTGTTAAATGCTATTGCTTTTAAAGATACATATTCTAATTATTTCATATATATCATGTGAGATAGAAATACTTGGACAAAAAGCACCTGACAGCAGTGTTTCAGAGAATAACTATCGCGAGCCAGAGATACACAAAGTCTGAGCCCCACTGTAATAAATGTGGTACCTGTAGATGCACACAGTTAAGAGACTTGACCTAAATACCTGGCCAGGAAAATGACTGTTTGAAAAGGTTAAGCTTTTGCCAAAAAACAGGGGCTCAGCATCTGCTGATACTAGTAGTTGCTGTTTCTCCCCCACCTTCCTTCCTTGCCCCCACAAAGAAATCTGCCTGACTTACCCATTCCCTGCTTCAGTCTCTCTGTAAAGAAAAAAAAAATCTGTCAAACCCTGGAGATCTGCCATGTAATTCTGGTATCTGGAAGATGCTTAATATTCCCCTGACCTGCAGCGGCCCTGTCCTCTTTCCTTAGATACTGCTCACGTTGTACAAGTGCCTCACCTAAGCCAGAAGTTGGGTTTCAGAAGTAGTATGCCTGAAAGCCTAGCAGAAACAGAAGTGAAACTGTGCCTTTATCTACTGCTCTGCAGGGGACTGAATTACAGCTTCACTGAGATCGATTGCAAAGACTAGTCAGCTGCAGTTAAAAGCCAGGAGCGCCTGTGCTTTTACAGAGGAGTTCTTCACCCAGAAGGCTAAAACAGCAGCAGGATGACAAAACCACCTTTAAACACAATTTTTTTCTCTCAGTGGAGAATTTGGGGAAGTAGAATCTCCTTTTCTTTTAGGATATATTTTTGTCTTAGGTGACTTTTCAGAGAGACATGTATCGAACTGCACTTCTAACACCATGAAGATTAAAGTCACAACTGCCATTCAAAAACAGAAGATTCTTAAAAATCATTAGATTCAAGTTGTTGTAAATGCCCTTTTCAGCTGTCCCCATTTTTTTGAGACTCTAGAAAGCAATTGGAAATCTTATAAGTATTTTTAACTTCTATGAGAGCAAGAAACATACTTAAAAGTTTTCTCATGTATCCAGTCATGTCTGTGTTACGGCTTTCTAAATAAAACTGGAGATATTGCAAGAAATACTTAAAATTAACTTTGATTTTGACTGCACTGGTCAACAGAGCTAAAACAGTGCCATGTAATGAGCCATGAATATAATTTAATCCCTGTTTTTACTCCTCTGTGTCTACTATCAGAGTAATTACATAGAGATCAAGTCTTGACCAGCGATTCAAAATCGGATCCTAAACACACTACTGCCTTCTCCACCTTTAGAAATCCTTCCTCACCCATTTGTGAATTATATTTAAAAACAGCACTAAGGAGTTCTGTATGAACACAGACGACTTCTTATATAGATTGAAGTTTTGGTGTGAGCCAAGGTGAGTAAATGAAATCGCAGTCCTGGGACTTAAGAAAGAGCAATGAACCAGCTATTCAGCTTCCAAGGATTTTTAAGCACAAAAAGACTGGATGATATCCACATTGAAATGGAAATAGGACACCACTTACAGTTACTGCTCTGAAGCTTTAGTTAGATAAGTGAAATCCAGATCATCAGTAATCATGATCAAAGTAAGAGGACAGCAAGCATCTACACTGGCAGGGATCACCTCTCATTTGCCCACTGAAGCAGTAGGTAAAACAGATAGTTACCATGCTGTAACTAGCTGTTAAATTGCCCTACAGTTCTACCTAGCTTTGCTTCATGGGAGACACAGGAAGGAGAATGATGGTGAGGGCGTGAATGTCTCTCATTTCTGCAGCCATTTAATTTACAAGAGGAATAAATGCTACTAAAATTAATCACAGAAAACCTTTAAGAAAGCAGCAGGAATAAATTCTTTAGTTCATGTCAAATGAAAGACTCAAATGTCACAGGCCTGGTAATAAGATACAGTGCTTTCTATAGCTAAACAAAAGTGCTGCTCTGAAGCTATTATAACAATCAAAATTAATCAACACTCTTACTGGAAATTTAAGATATACTTTTACGTATAACCCTAGAGTCCATGGTTGCAGCAAGTCAGTAAGACAGTAATAAGTCTGTTTTAGAAAAATAAGATTGGAGAGGATCAGAGGGATAACCAAGTCCAGTTCCTGCAATGAAAAAACCACTGTAAAAAAGGCTCAGTTTAGATAACTGTCTATAGGATTTCTATTCTGTGTGTCATCCTAGAACCCACAGCACTTCTCAATAGCCTACAAAAACATTAAAGCCAAATGAAGAAAATCCACAACTGTAAAGAAACATAGGAAGTGAGCAGAAAGGACAGAAGGTCTCACAAATCTCATAGCTTCCTGATATAGCAGGGACCCCCTTTGATGGACCTCCCAGCTGATCCTAAACAGGAAACCATGCCTTACATTACTGAAGAGAAAGAAAAAAATTGTAATTTTTCTTCTAATTTGATCTAAAGGAAAATTACTTCTTTATCCCAAACCCACTAGCTGGTTAAATCCTGAGCATATTAATTGGTCACATCAGTCAGACACCAGATAAAAATTACTATCAGTAATCACACTTTACCTATATTTACTTTATTTTCAGTCCAGTGCTTCAGAAAAAGATGACAATGCCCAGCAGCCTGTCTTTTAAGTGCTCCCTGAGGGGGGCAAGGGAGGGAGGAAGAGTGGGAGGGAGGAGAAGAGTCTTCTTTCCTTGGCAAGGAAATAAGCCTCCATAGCAACTAGCAGAAGACTCAAAGTACATATTAATACAGCAAAGCCAGACTGCAAACAAACAGTAATCCAGGCTCTTTTCAAACTCCTTTTGGAATATGATGTACTTACATATTCAGAGCTTCACTCCTGATCTCCTAGGAATGATCTTATTTTAAACATGAAACACTGTTCCTAAGTTTTTCAAGCTTCATATGAAAACAGTTTGAATTTATTGACCATTTATCTTGTTTCAAAAAATATTACAGGACTTCTCCTTAGATGGTTGGAAATACTATAGTACAGTATTTGGGTTAGTATTTTAGTGTTCAATTGCAATTAAGTTCTCCATAACTAATGTTGGCGTGGTTTAGCCTCACCCAGCAACTGAGCGCCACACAGCCGCTTACTCACTCTCCCCTCCCGCAGTGGGATGGGGGGTATAACCATTTGAATATGCACTCTTGTTATCCTTTAACTTAAAAAGCATTTCATCTTCCTTAGACACTGTGTTTTGCAAATCTTCATAGTAGCCCTTCTGTGCACCTGTTCCAATTTCAGTTCACCTTTCTTCAACATACTTGATGACAACTGTATGATCTAAAATGCTACTGGTCCTTCCCTGACTTTACAAAAATATCTATTGATAGAATTGTGAGGTTTTTTGCAGCTGTGATGATACACTGGCCTCTCAAAAGCAAGTTCCTATTGACCAGAACACTGTGATCACTTTTTTCTTCAACTGTCTCCAGTTATTGGGTTTCCCACTTACATCATATCATTTTTTCTAGCATCTGATTCCATGATTATACACTTGCACTAATAAATCTTATTCTACGCCACTCTCATCGCTGTCAACAAAAGCAATTAACATCTTCTAGTCTATGCTGGGGGTCAAATACCACAATCACTCCCTTGGTTGTTAGACATTTGCCTTAGCAAACATAAAAGAATGAGAAAATATAATCAAAATGCAATTCCAGACAGAAACCCAAGGTCAGCTGTCATTCAGGTATTTCAGTCAGCTTGATGACAGAGCTTGACTGAGTAGGGCTTGGAGATCAGGCTCTGGACTTTGCCCTTCCACCAGAGTGCTGACAGTTTTGGTAAGTGAAACCCCAGAATGAACTTCCAGTTCCCCATCTGAACCTCTGCTCTCTCTCTGGGAAGCCACTGGAGTTTGACTAATGGAGAAGCAACTGTATAAACAACATGTAAAAGTCTCTTAGACTTTCATGTTCATCCAGTGGCACCTGACCAGTATGCTAGATCTGATATACAAGTGTTGCGTTGTTCAAAGCTGGTACCAAATATTTATTTATTTATACATCTCAAAGGTAGCTTTATGCAGCCTGTATGCATTCCAGAGCTAGGTGCTCCCAAGTGCTTTTTCAACCTGCTGAGTTAATAAAGACAATTTTAGGCTTTGTCTGAGGTTGTTTATCTCTTCAAGGAACAGCTTCAGCAATTGGCCATAGTCAAGAGTACAAAAACCTATGCCATATGCCCATGCTAGCTGCTGTGAAAAGGAGTGTTAAATATAGAGGGGCCTTGCAGAAGTTAGTAAACTTTTGTTACTGACCTAGGAGGAACACAAGGGAGTTCATGATAGAGAAATTCCCATGTATACTAATTAAAATCTCTTCTTTACCACACCAGCTCAGCAGAGTGGAAACTTGGGTGACCTAAAGATTGCGTATAAAACTTTGCAGTGTTTTAAAATAGTGACCTTAATTCATACACTATAAGTTGAAAACTACGAAAGATATTAAAACACATTTTCTAGTAGAAAACCACCTTTGAAATAAACCATGGAATCACAGACTGGTTGAGATTGGAAAGGACCTCTAGGAGGTCATCTGGTCCAACATGCTGGTCAAGCAGGGCCACCTAGAGCTGGTTGCCCAGGACCATGTCCAGGCTTTTGAACATCTGCAGGGAGACTCCACAACGTCCCTGGGCAACCTGTGCCAGTGCTCAGTCACCCTCACAGTGAAAAAGTGTTTCTTGATGTTCAGACGGAACCTCCTGTTTGTGCCCATTGCCTCTGGTCCAGTCACTGGGCATTACTGAAAAGAGCCTGGCTCTGTCCTCTTTGATCCTCCCTTCAGGTATTTACAAACATCAGTAAGATCCCCTCTGCACTTCTTCTCCAGGCTGAACAGTCCCAGCTCTCTCATCCTTTCCTCGTATGAAAGATGCTCCAGTCCCTTCACCATCTTACTGGCCCATCGCTGGACTCTTTCCAGTAGTTCCACATCTCTCTTGTACTAGGGAGCCCAGAACTCAACACAGTACTCCAGGTGTGGCAGGAGTCCTGTTAACCAAGACTAGACCCAGTACTCACCTCTGGGGTACATCTCACCCCAGGAAGGTATAGGATGTGCTCAGCTGTGTTCTGTGGTGGATCTGTTGGAGCCAGCTGGGACCGGCCACGTGTGGCATGGGGCAGCCACAGCCTCTCCTCACAGAGGCTGCCTTGGCAGTCCCCCCACTGCCAACAGCTGGACACGGACACCCAACACACCAGTGCACTGGGCAAGGGTGACTGGAGCAGCACAGGTGCCTGGGCAAGGACGGGCAGCAGACTAGGTAGAGGGACTGTGGCCGGTGCAGAAGCTGTGGCAGGGACAGCTACCAAAAGGCTTTCCCAGGCCTATCTTCTGGCCAGGGCCTCTGCATCGGCGGCTCCCCTCTCTCTTCACTCACATGGCATGGAGGCAGTGTACAGCAGGGCTCTGCCTTTATCCTCTTACAGGTGCTCACTCTTGTCACGACCTGGCAAGGCCCTGCAAGCTGGCTTGTCCCAGAAGGTGCTCTTGTGGTGTCCTGGGTGCTCGTGCGTCTTGTTGAGGATGGAGGTGCACAGCAGCCCCTTGGCATGTGCCTGGGGCCACTTCGGTGGCTGAAGCTCCCCATGATGACGTGGAGCCAGAGAGGCTGAGTGAGCCAAAGCCCCATGCAGCTCCAGCCGAGATCACCAAGAGCCAGTGCCCCCTCCTTGCCCCATGGGACCCCCCTGTCCAGCAGGGCTGGTCCTGCCCAGGCAGGGGGAAGGCAAGGGAGCCATGCTCAGTACCCCCTGTGCCCCTGTGCTGCCACACCAGATGCCCAGTGCCCTCAGGGCACCCTGTAGACCCAAACACAGGCACCTTCCTGGTCCACTGGGAGACTATAAAGCATACAGTCAACACCCTTCTTTCTCTGAACAGGCTGTAGTGGGTTGACTCCCCATGATGACGTGGAGCCAGAGAGGCTGAGTGAGCCAAAGCCCCATGCAGCTCCAGCCGATATCACCAAGAGCCAGTGCCCCCTCCTTGCCCCATGGGACCCCCCTGTCCAGCAGAGCTGGTCCTGCCCAGAGGGGGAAGGCAAGGGAGCCATGCTCAGTACCCCCTGTGCCCCTGTGCTGCCACACCAGACCCAGTGCCCCCTCAGGGCACCCTGTAGACCCAAACACAGGCACCTTCCTGGTCCACTGGGAGACTATAAAGCATACAGTCAACACCCTTCTTTCTCTGAACAGGCTGTAGTGGGTTGACCCCAGCAGACCAATGCCCAGCCAGTCTCCAGGCAATGGCTACTTTGGAAAGACAAAAGGCCCAGGCTTTATTGCAGAGCATGATGTTACATGGCACAGAGTACCCCTTTGGTCAATTTGGGTTGGCTGTCCCAGCTGTGTCCCCTCAGCCTCTTGCCCAGTCTCAGCCTACTCTCTTGGAGACACACAGAGAGAAACAGAGGAAGCTTTGGCATTCTGCAAGCTCTGTTCAGCACCAGCTAAAACACTGGTGTGTTTTCAACACTGTCTAGTCACAAATGGAAAACACAGCACCAAGTGGGCTGCAGGGTCTCTCTCCACCCCACCCTCTACCCCCCTGTAGCTCCGTCTGTGATGTCACAGCCATGATCTCACACAGTGCAGGGCCCGGCCTCTGTAAGGTCAGGTACTGTGGGCCATAAGCTGTGAGACTGAATGAGGAAGGCGAGGACGAAACTCTGCTCAGGACATTCACCTACACCATGCAGAAAGAGCTGACCCAGACCTTCCCTCTGCAGGTACGACAAGTTTGTGTGGGCAAGAGGCCAGGGCAGAAATGCCAGTTTGCCAGCAAGTCTCTTGCAGAAGGAGCGTGGACAGTCCCTGCCGGTGCAGGGGCCCGACACTAGCCAAGAGAAACATTGGCAGGATTGGGAGGGAGAGTGGCATCCAGCAGGGCAGCAAAAGCAGAACAAAGGCTGCATCGGCCCCACAGCACTCTGGGTCCCTGGCTGCACCCACCAGGCAGGCAGTGGCAGGGAGGATGCCCAGCACCTTTCCCCAGACCCCATTTCCCCAGGACCAGCGAGCCTCAGGTTTCCACAGCTGCCCACCACACTCTCTGAGGCCAGGCGTTTGGTCTGCAGGAACACAGGAGTCCTTTGCAAACTGGGTGGGAGAAGGGAAGGAGGGAGAAGCTGCCTCGCCAGCCAGGGCGGGAGCTGGTCCCGGAGCAGGGGCCTGGCTGGCAGAGGAAGACACTCAGAGCCTGCTGTCACTCTTTACACCCCAGGAGTGTCACTGCTTTTTGCTATGGTTTCTTTGCAGAATGGGATCCCCAGAGCCTTTCGGTTTTTGAAGCTTGTCAGAGAGAGTAACTGGGGAAAACCAGGATACACCTGCATTTATCAAGTGCAGGTGTACGGGAAGATAGTGGGAATGACTGCCATTGGCCAGACACATGTGGAGATCTTCCCTCAATAAGAATTAAAGAGGAAAATGGAGAAACAGACCAGAGGGATGTGGCTGTTAGTCTGGTGCAGAGCAGTGTCGTTTCAGAGGCCCTCTCAAAGCTGCCAACTTCTGCCTTTTGCAGGCTCAGGCTTTCCTCAGGCTTTCTGCTTTCTCTCCACCACGGGGATGTTTCCTAACCAAGCAAAAGGAGATGACGCTCCCATAGCCCTTCCTTGCCTAAGTTCCTTGACAAAATCCTTTGGCACAAGGGGTGCCTCCCTATCTCGCCCCAGGAAGGAGTCATCAGAGCCTGGCAGCATTTGGGGGTCATGGTCCCCAAAGCACTGGCCCATTCAATTCAGAGCGGCACCTTGGCTCTGGGGACAGGGTCTAGTGGAGGCCCACATGGGGTGCAGCCATGTCTGGAACCCATGAAGGGTGTCTGAGGTGTGTGAGGAGGCCTGAGAAGCCTGACCACCGGGGAGGGGACTGATCCCGGCTCAGCTCCCCCATGCCCATGTGCGCTCCCAGGCACAGTCTTCCGCTTCTGCTTGTCTTTAAGAGAGCCACCGTTCCCCCACCCTGAAATGCCAAAACACAGTCAGCTCCCAGCTGAATGCTGTACACACAAACATCTGTCTTTGTCACAGGGAGATTTGCTCAGTTCAGCTCTACATTTTCAACAGCAAGTACACAAGGGTATGGACCTACACCCATTCACCTCAGACTGATGTAAACTCCAAAGCCTAAAACCAACGGTTCCACCAACATCCCTGCTACTCTGCTAAGTATAGGAGGCCTGAAAACCAGTGTAAACTCTGTATCACTCCAGTGGGTGCAGCTTTGTAGGGAAATCTTGGGCACTTCTGCCCTCCTTCCACGTTGCTTTCCTCATTTGCCTTTGAATTTAATGTGGGAATAGGCAAGTTCAGGTGGACAATTACATTGTCATCAAGCTAATTCACAGGTCAGGGTGGGAGAGGTTGGTGCTGCCCAAGAGTTTCACTGCTACTGACCTCTATTGGCAGGGAAATGAGACCACATTGGTGCAAGCTTCATTTTTCATGGAAGACTCTGTCAGAAATGCTTGGAAGAAAAGCGTCTGCTCAACTGTCTGCAAAAGGATGGCTGTAAGCTTAGGATCAGATTGACTGAGGTTGGAAAGGACCTCTGCAGGTCATCCGGTCCAACGCCCCTGCTTGAGCAGGGCCACCCAGAGCCAGTTGCTCAGGACCCTGTCCAGACAGCTTTTGAATATCTCCAAGGTCTCCCATGACTCTACAACCTCTCTGGGCAACCTGTACCAGGGCTCAGTCACTCTCACAGTAAAAAAGTGTTTCCTGATGTTCAGAGGGCACCTTCTGTGTTTCAGCCTGCACACATTGCCTCTGGTCCTGTAACTGGGCACCACTGAGAAGAGCCTGGCTTTGTCTTTGCATTGTCCCTTTGGGTATTTATATACATTAATAAGATCCCCCCGAGCCTGCTTTTCTCCAGGTTGAACAGTCCTTCTCAGCCTTTCCTCATAAGAGAGGTGATCCAGTTGCCTCATCATCTTTGTGCCCCTTCGTTGGACTCGCTCCAGTACCTCCATGTCTCTCTTGTACTGAGGAACCCAGAACTGGACATAGGACTCCAGATGTGGCTTCACCAGTGCTGAGTAGAGGGGAAGGATCACCTCCTTCCACCTGCTGGCAATCCTTTGTTTAATATAGCCCAGGATGCCATTTGTTTTCTTTACCACAAGGGCACATTGCTGGCTCATGGTCAAGTTGGTGTCCACCAGGACCCCTAAGTCCTTTTCTGCCAAGCTGCTTTCCAGCTGGGTGGCCCCCAGCATATATTGGTGCCTGGGGCTTTTCCTGCCCAGGTGCAGGACTGGGCAGGAAACTTCCTAAGGTTCCTGTCAGCCCATTTCTCCAGCATGTCGAGATCCATGTGGATGGCAGCATGACCCTCTGGTGTATCTGCCACTCTTCCCAGTTTTGTGTACCCTTGATGAGGGTACACTCTGCCCCATCATCCAAGATCATTAATGAAGATGTTAAACAAGATTGGACCCAGTATTGACCCCTGGGGTACACTGCTAGTTACTGGCCTCCAAATAGACTTTGCACATGGGAGGACAGGGAGGTGATTTGAGACAGCCAGCATGGCTTCACCAAGGGCAAGTCTTGCCTGACCAACTTAGTGGCCTTCTATGATGGAGTGACTACATCAGTGGACAAGGGAAGAGCTACAGGTGTTGTCTATCTGGACCTCTGTAAGGCCTTTGACACGGTCCCCCACAACATCCTTCTCTCTAAATTGGAGAGATACGGGTTCGATGGATGGACTGTTCGGTGGATAAGGAATGCCAATTGGATGGCAAATGGATGGTTGCATCCAGAGGGTAGTGGTCAATGTCTCAATGTCCAGATGGAGATCAGTGATGAGTGGTGTCCCTCAAGGGTCCATATTGGGACCGGTACTGTTTAGTATCTTCATCAATGACATAGACAGTGGGATCGAGTGCACCCTCAGCAAGTTTGCAGATGACACCAAGCTGAGTAGTGTGGTTGACATGCCTGAGGGCCAGGATGCTATTCAGAGGGACCTGGACAAGCTTGAGAAGTAGGTCCATGTGAACCTCACGGGGTTTAACAAGGCCAAGTGCAAGGTCCTGCACATGGGTTGGGGCAACCCTCAGTATCAATATGGGCTGGGGGATGAAGGGATTGAGAGCAGCCCTGCGGAAAAGGACTTGGGGGTACTGGTGGATGAAAAGCTGGACGTGAGCCAGCAATGTGCGCTTACAGCCCAGAAAGCCAACAGTATCCTGGGCTGCATCAAAAGAAGTGTGTACAACAGGTCAAGGGAGGTAATTCTTCCCTTCTATTCCACTCTGGTGAGACCCCACCTGGAGTACTGCATCCAGCTCTGGAGTCCTCAGCACAGGAAAGACACCGACCTGTTGGAGCTCGTCCAGAGGAGGGCCACAAAGATGATCAAAGGGATGGAACACCTATTCTATGAGGAAAGGCTGAGAGAGTTGGGGTTGTTTAGCCTGGAGAAAAGAAGGCTCTGGTCTCTCAGTACTTAAAAGGGGCTTGTAAGAAAGATGGGGACAGACTTTTTAATAGGGCCTGTTGCAATAGGACAAGTGATAATGGTTTTAAACTAAAAGAAGGTAGATTCAGATTAGATACAAAGAAGACATTTTTTACGATGACGGTGGTGACACACTGGAACAGGTTGCCCAGAGAGGTGGTAGATACCCCATCCGTGGAAACATTCAAGGTCAGGTTGGACGGGGCTTTGAGCAACCTGATCTAGTTGAAGATGTCCCTGCTCATTGCAGGGGGC
>NW_008794774.1:6097728-6105311 GCF_000699145.1 Aptenodytes forsteri | reverse complement strand
AACCCACGAGTTTTTCTCACTTGTGCTCTTCCAATTCTCTCCCCCATCCCACCTGGGGGGTGGGGGGGAGGAGTGAGCGAGCGGCTGGGTGGGACTCAATTGCTGACTAAGGTTAAACCATGACACCTTTAAAGGTGCCTTCCAACCCAAACCATTCTATGATTCTATGAGTCTATCAAGAGACAAATTGTTTGTCAAGAACAGTCAGAAAATTCCCACTAGAAGTCTTCTTTTTCACACCAAAACCCCTTAACAGAACATGATAACATTTGTACCAAGGATCCCATTTCCAGCAGGAAACTTCCTGCCTTTAGTGACACTTGAAAACATCCCTGAATTTTCTAATGCAATTTTATTTGACCACTAATTAAAACAACCTATGCTAGGCCACCAATTTTTGCTGGTCTGTTGAGTAGCTTCTTAAGACTGCTTTTTTTGTATTTCTATGCAGAACAACTTAGTTGTCTCACCATTTTCTACATTTCCTTTGCTATTTATTATCTGGCATATTTGTGCTTGGATAAGAATAATTTTGCTAACAGCCATAATCCTGTATTTGTGACTTAGCATTTCATTGCCATAGAAACACAGTGTCACAAATCTAGCATTATTATGACTTACAGTGCTGGATCAAATTGGAGGATGCTATAAACTGGAAAAGAACAAAGCTTTTTAAGTGCAGTCATAGGTGAATAGGGCAAGAACTCTTACAAGAAGTGGTTGGCAAGGTTGTACATATATTTGTCCTTGAACTTTAAAAAATTGTAAGTTAGATCCTATTCCTCCTGTTTGACAGACTTCATCCCATAGCACAAACTCCTAATGATTTTTAAAAGGCAGAATCCAGACCAAGCAGAACAAAAGTTCAAAATCCAAAATGGAAAAGGGGTCGGAAAGGAGGCAAACAGTAGGATACCCACTGGCAGCTCTTTAAACAAGACCTTTTCTTAGAAATTGATCTGTTTATTTCAAAAGCAGTTAGCTTGACAGTGTATCTGTGTTGAAAATGACCCAGATATCTCTCACGCATCCTTAGTGAATCAACCCAGAAGCTAATACCTAAGGGGCAGAAGCTTGGCAAGAAGCCTTGTAGACTTTCTAAGTCATTTCCATACTGAACTGATAGTGAATCCTAAGGAATAATATTTTGCAGTAAATTTTCTATTCCTGCCCTTCCAGGAGTTAAAATCAAGTGCGCGTTGAAAAAGAGAAATGGACATATTATGAATGCTGAATTTTTTTGAGCAGTTGGACTCCAACAGTGTGTTCTTGGAGCCCAGGGATCCAGAAATCCTACCATGTTTGGGCATGTATGGTCTGGTGGGGGTGTGGGTATGCACCTGAATGAATGTGGGACTCCTAGGGAAACAGCATGACTGTGCAGCTGTTAGCTGACTGAAAGAAATCCAAAGTGAAAAATGTAAAATAGCCAGGCTGAAAAAGTGCTAGAGTCGAAAACATTTACATTTTACTAGATTTGAAGGAAGAACTTAGGAACCAAAAAACAGAGGGGCAAAATAAAACACTTCATTTGCAGGGGATATGAAGGGAAAATAGAAATAGAGCTTATTAGGGACTGAACTTCGCTGTCTTTACAGTGAATAAGTGGCATATTATTTTCTGAATAATTCTATTCAAATCCACAAGAAAATTTGCAAGGTAGGGCATTTTCAGCACAACTATAAGCAGCACAGAGTTTTCCATGAATAAAATAAAAGCTGTTTGTCTTTTGCTTGTAGTACTATAATATGGAACAAATTGAGGAGATCCTTTCATTGAACCATGTATTAAGATCTATATCCCATTGCTAACAAAATGTCTGGTAAACATGCTACTGAATTTCCAAAATAAAGTTGTACCCTGTCATGTGCTCTGCAGTCTATAATCACTTCTGAAATAATTATAGTATGTTGAGGTATTTTTTGAACTGTTACTAGCCAGGGTTAGTGAAAGGAGTTTACATCTAGGAATTCATAACAAGAGCATTTCCTGTTTGCCAAAATGTGTGTTAATTTGAAATGCACTAATTCTTACATGGTGATGACCTGATACTAGATGTGGGTTAAAAGGATCTGAAACGTTGCATTAACGTTAGCTAAGTGTGCAAAGTCATACCAACAAATAATCAGTTATATCCTAATGACTTGTGAAAAACAAATTCACCAGATATATTTACACACACACACACATACACAAAGCATGGGAAGTACCTATACAAGTGTGAGATTTGCCTTAAATATTTTGCAAGACGTTGCATCGCTAGATGCAATACTCCTCATTGAAACACTCCCCATTGATTTCAGGAGCTTTTTTGAAAGTCTTTGGAATGAACTGACCTTTTATTTCCAAAGGAAGTAGCATACCAGGGCATGGAGACTGTTAGTATCTGCCCAGTTTGTCTTATCTTTCCTGCATTTACCTTGCTGCTTCTCATTCCAGGAAAGCCTTACAAATGAAGTTTCTTTCTCAGGGTAATATCTGAAGTACAGTTCCTGCCTAGCTTTTTTCAAACTGTCCTATACACCCCACAACCCTCCAAAAATAAGGATTTTTCATGTGATATTTTCATTTATATTGGTGGAGACATGGGAAACACAAAAAAAGGGATGAGTAAGTGAGCCCATTCACTAGGTGTAGTACACACTGATTAGTGCCTAGGAACAAACACACTTGCTGAGCCTGGTGAAATGGCACTTTCCATCCTTCGGTCTCAAAGCATTTTATGTATGACTAGTTTTATCGGTAATCTTATGCTAAAGCTAAAAAGCAGTGATCTATGCATAGGTACCTCCCAGGCCAAAGGAAAAGATAGGGGAAAAAAAAAAGACTCTTAACCCACGTATTTACCTATTGTGATACAACCTTGCTGAAAGGCAGTTTGAAATGATGAGAAGGGGAAAAATAGGAGAAAAGTACTGGTCCCATGATAAGAAGAGGACTGCAAGAACACAGGATTTCATTCTGCAGTATTTCAAGGCGTTTTCACATAGCAAATGACTGTTAACCTAATCAGATATATTTCTAGTCTGTAGTTCTGACATTAGCTAAAATTGCCTAGTTTTGCCCCTGCCTCTCTGGCACATGTGCTCCTGCAAACCCTTTAACCCAACACATGATAGGACAAATTTACCAGCAATGAAGTGAAGAGTATCTTCAAGCCAAACTATTTGCAGAGGGTTGCAAAATCTTAGGCTGAAAATGAGCAGCAGAAATAAATATTAAAATAACTTCATAACCTATCATCTACTGAAATACAACAACCGGGAAGAATTTTTCTATCAGGTCAGAAAAGAAATGCAGAAAGTAAAAAGTTTTTCCTCCTTATATTGGCTGAAGCATGTGGCGTTTTACTTCACTTATTTGTGCTTGTGCCTAACCAGGATGAAAGCAGATTAAAGAGGATTTTGACTGGCAAATTCTGGAAGATCTTTTTTCAGGTGTTTTTAAGTGTGTTTCAAGTACTTCACTATCAGTACACAATTCTTCCTGTTAAACCTTCTGGAGTTGGAAGATGTCATCGATTCGGTCACTACAGGATTTCAGTCCTGATACAAAGCCCACCAAACCAACTGGAACACTACATTAGGTTTCAATTTAGGTGATGCCAGTATAAATATATATATTTGCCTTAAATTGTGCAAATTCACTGTTTATTATCCAAATGAATAAATTGGTGCACACTGTAACAGATTCTGTGGTTTTGCAGCCAGTGAAAACAATTTTATTCACAGCACAGCAAACTGGTACTTAGAGCGATGTCAATAAATGCTATGGTAACTATTAAATAGGCAGCAGGTTTTTAGCAGGTTGGGTAATATTGATGATATTTGATTAACAGGTGCTATTGAGGTATGCAGAGAGTACTCATTTTGCTTAGGTGCACAGAGTTGATTCACATCAAATCTGAGTACAAATAACAAATCTTCTACCTCATAAGTTATCAAATAATTGTGCCAAATATAAAGGCAATGTTCAGTACTTTGCAGCAGTGAACTGTGTTAGAATTACTAAGATAAAGAAGACATTGATTTTACTTTAAAAGAAACTTAAAGCATAAAAATACCATGAAGTTTGGTTTTTTACTGTTTACTATCCATGCAGTTGAATAATAATTCTGATTTTAAGATGCATAGAATACATGGGAAAACTTAAAAGTCTTTCAAAGAGATAGACAATAAAGAAAGTTTGAATAATTAGATACCAGATACTGTAATGTAGGCTCTCGTGGAGAGTTTGGTGCAGCCATTAAATCAGACAAAAGATTCTGGACATTATTTTCCTCCTCAACTCTATCAGTGGCTCTCTACCTCCAACCTTTATGACTCAAATTTACCTTTTCATGAGCCACTTTTGAGGCACTTTGAAGAGAAGCACTGAGTTCAATGTATTAATGATCAAGTAAACAAAACTCCATAATAGGTGCTTTCTGAGAACAAACGAAAAAATGAAGCGACGTATTGAACACTTCTAAATGCAAACAGCGTTTCCCTCTTCATCACCAAGATTCTTCTCAGTTTGCCTGGATGGTATGTAACCCGTTCCCACTGCATTAAAGGTACTTGCAAGTATCCATTTCTTTCTGTCTTGGCCTGGTGCCGATTGCTTAAAGTTGTTGAAGAGCTGGAAGTAAGACAAAGCCTTCCTAGTTTTGCATGAAAAAGAGTTCACAGATCATTTGGTAACAGATTTGTTCTTGTCATCTATCAGTTTGTCTTGTGTATCTCTAGCTAAAAGCCCGTATGAGCCTTACGTGATATACTTTACCCACTTATGCTACCTGAAGAAGTTGTTTGACATATTTCAAAGGTTACTCAATTATTATTATATTTTTTATTGTACAAGGACTTCATTTCTTTCCCTAGTTACAACAAAAAAGAGCTAGGACAATGCAGCTTCTTTTGTAAAATGAAAATATGCAGGGAATCCAGAGGCGTGCTAATAATGCTTGACATTAGGAATGTTTTCCATAACAGAAAATAGACAAGAAAAAGCACTTGTATGCCAGCTAGGCAGAGATTTTAAATGTGATAACACTTCTATTGCGCTGTGCAGTTCTAGCATGCAGTTACAAGTACCCAAGTACAGTAGAAGAACATTCTTCAGGTCTCGTTGGCGCTAAAGCATGCATTAAAAACCTTAAAATCACCTATCATGAATACAAATTGCCTTGCTCTTCATGTACTATAGAAACATACATATGCTATTAAACTAAAATGGATGAAGTCAGGTAAATTTTCAGTACAGGGATTATGGAGGTGAAATGCTGAAGCGTTTGACTCTATAACGCCAAATGAAACAATTTACATAGCTGTTCATGTTAGAAAGATCCTTGTGTTATATTATCTTTTTAAAATACACAGGTGTGATTCTTTAACTTTGAAGCACTAGAAGAGGCCAGTTATGAGTGTGGAGGAACTGGTTGTAAACTTCCAAAGAAAAATAGTGCCTAAATACAAATATTTCTGTTTTATCTTGTGGGAAAGTTAGCTTTTCTTTTTCATTTTTTTTTATTTATTTCAATCACAACAAAGTTCTCTCAGATCATGAATGTTACATAATTACTGTAAACCACAGATATAAAAAAATGTAGTTTAAACATTAACAATATCTCAGTCATTCTCCAAAGCTCTTCCCTTGTTTGAAGCACTTGAGTAAAAACTACTGGTCATAGGCAATTGTGTCATACTAACTCATGCTGAGAAACTATGTAGTTAAAAACCCCACTATGTGCCTATTTTTTCTGACACTTTTTTGACCCAGAATTGCAATTTAGAGTAATACATTAAATATTGTCACATTTTTTAAGTTCCATAGTGCATTCTTTCAATATACCATATTTTCTCTGGACTTCATCGCCATTAAAGACTAGCTACCATAATGAAAGATTATCATAATGTATCATATACATGTATACACGTATCATATTTAGCTGCTTTTTGACAGCATACCAGAGAGATAAAATATGAGAGTTTCAGATCTTATTAACCCATTCAACTGAGGCTACACTGTTGGTCTGACTTGTTGGCAGTCAGGGATAGTGACGCATTCAGCATCCTTTTAAGAAAAGAGAGAGGAATTTAGAGAGGAAGCCTTGAATAATGTATCACTTAAAATATTCTTCACATATTCCAGACAAAACTTCTTATTAATAAACCACCTGTGCTGTTCATTTAATCAAGGGAAAGTCATTACTGTGATGTTGCTCTACCTTCCTGTTATCTACATCTTCTTCTTTGATGGCATGTTCATTTCTCCCTCTACCTTCCAATTCCCTTGGTTTCTTCACTATCAACTTCCTGTCTTTTAGACTGGTAGGGGCTATTAAACACATAGACAAATTTATTCAAACCACGGAATTTCATTCAATTGCCACTTAGTAACTACATCTATAAACTGTGCCTTATTATGCTCTGCATTTTGGAAGGGACCCAGTCACTAACAGGCTGTGCATGCATCTCTTCCCTTCATATTTTGGCCAACAGCCTTTCTTGACTATATTTATGAGCTTTAGCAGACACAGTATGTTCTCTATTTCATCCCACTTACACCAATAAATATATTTTTCTACCAAAATTAAGTTATCTCTGTTTCTTTTTAAGCTAAACAAGGATTGGGTCTTGGCAGGGTGTTTCCCTAGCCTTCAAACAATTAGCAAGCATTTACTCACATTTCTATTTTTCAATTCTTTGTAAGTGTTGATGTTAGAGCTGTATGTAGTGTTCTGGCATCAGTTTCACAAAAATCGCCTCTCTACATGTACTGATTACTACCCTATTTGCATATTTCAGAAAGTTAGTGGCATTGTTAGGATGGAAGTATAGTATTTATTTTGAATTGCTGGAAGCAGCTGTAAAGGTAGCAAATTCACAGCAAATATGTGAACAAGTCAACATGTCTGCTATTAGAAACTAGCATTTACAGCCCAGGCTTTATTTTAAACACTTCTCCCCAGTGATGCTTAATGAGGATATTGCACCTGACACCAATTCTCCTTCTCACCATGTCATCTTGTGTAAAAGATTGTGACCTTTGTTTTTATGCCCATATCTCAGTACTGATACCCATGTTGTCACCTGACACTGATTTTTACGGTCTCTGTTTATCAGCCTCTAACAGCAGCCGAGAATGAAAATCAGTTTTGAATGGGGCAAACTCCTCAGCTCTGTTCATGCACCAACAGATTGTAGAGGTGAAGAGAGCATAGACATTAAAAGATGGGGGAAGAAAAACCTCACAAATCTTTAGACCTTTCTGATAGCCTAAGCAGGTATGAGGAATGGAATTTTGATCATTTCTTAAAGAACAACCATAGGTTGTCGGTACTAATTCCTCTAAATGTCAGATCACCTACACAGAATTATTAGGAAAGATTTCTGGATTTATGCAGCTGTAACATAGAATCATAGAATCATAAAATCATTGAGGTTGGAAAAGACCTCTAAGATCATCGAGTCCAACCATGGACCCAACACCACCATGCCCACTAAACCATGTCCCTAAGCGCCTCATCTACACGTCTTTTAAAGGCCTCCAGGGATGGGGACTCAACCACTTCCCTGGGCAGCCTGTTCCAATGCTTGATA
>NW_008794774.1:6059223-6094273 GCF_000699145.1 Aptenodytes forsteri | reverse complement strand
GCCTGGCACCCCTAGCGGGGACCTGTTTCCATTCCCCCCCGTCGCTTAGGTTCCCTCTTTCTACCTGGTGGCAAGAAGGCAGGGGATCCTCTGCTTCTTGTGGAGCCTCCATCTGCTGCCTTTGTCTCAGGGATGGTAGGGTGCGGCTCCACCAATCTATCTCCCTCTCACACTCCCGGATACTCCTTAACCTTTCCACTTCCATACATAAGAGAAGCTGGTCAGAAAATGTAGCCATTCTTTTTTAAAGATAAAATTTTACAAAGTAAAACCACCCATGATATCTTATCAATGTGGTTATCTGTGCTTTAGTCATTTTCAGGATGTCAGAAACTATGTTAAGCATAGTCACACAGAAGCTTACACAAAATATTCTGACTGGTAAATCAACACTTTGGAAATATGTTTTGTGGGAAGGTTTAGCTTTCTTGCTCACACAAGAAAATGTCTTCAGACCTCATGGGAAGAGAAGAACGTATCCCGATGCTTTTCCTCTTACTACTCTGAGACAAGAGCATTCAGTCAGAAGATTCTTGCTTCTTGTATTCCCTTTGTGTCAAGCTGAGCAGGGACCTTGGATGGCATCCTGCTTGATACCAACCAGCCAGGAATTTCTAATAACCCTTTCCTATCACCAGTGTTATTCACCAGACTCCCAGCCTTCAGCATCCCTTTCTATCTCCCTCTGTGTGCAGACACCCCTACTAGCTGCTTCCAGTTTGCAGGAGTGCTAAACCCCAGGGATACCAACTGCACAGGGTTAGCTGTTCCTATATGTTGCTAATGCAAGACACTTCACCTGTTACGTGTTTTCTCTGTAAGTGCACTTGAGCAGCAGCATCTGAAGGTTGTCCTTACAGTCTACATTGTCATTACAGAGCCTAGTACTGGAGATCTTTAAAAGCAAGTCTAAATAATATAATATTATAGAAAATATACAGAAAACCTAGTTAGGCCAAGATTAAGATATACTGGGTATTATGTAGGATTGTGTCTATAGCTGCTAAGGACTGATATGCAAAATCACTGTAGAACTTGCACGATGACAGGCATAGTGTTAAAAAAAACAATATGGAGAAGTTTTTCCTTTTTATATACTAAGTGCTGTAGAAATAAAGTCAAGTAACTCATTGCCTAGGCATAGGACCAAAATAGTTGAAAGACGGGAGATGCACACAGCCTGTGGCAGCGCACCGCTAAGCGCAGGCAGTAGTTACAAATTTAGGGGATTTTAAAAAGTGCTTTTCAGCTAGATCCCTGTTGTCTGAGCATCCAACACAAAAATAAAAAAGCTCCATGAAGTTTTACAGAATATTAAGTAGATGAGGACAAAGGCCAAATGCAAAAGAGTTGCAGAGCTACTCTGATACGTAGCCAGAAGAGGTGAAAAGGAGTAACTATTTTCAGTCTCTGCTGGAACATGAGCAGATTCTCAGGGTTTACAGTGAAGAGAGATGTGATGACAGGAAAAAATGAAAGTAAGAAGAATAATCTTGATAACAGCGATTCAGAAGTTGGTGTTATCTTTATCAAAATTATCTCCTTCAGGACAAACTCCTTAACAAGTAGGTGTGCATCCTCTACATAAACAAAAGTTATCCTCCATGTAAACATGGAAAAAACATAAAATAAGAGGCTGTTTCTTCAATCTGTAGACTGGAAAACCACTATAGGGGCAAAGACATGGTGCAAGTTGCCCAGTATTTTTGCATATCAAAGCAGCTATAGATACCATCTTACATAACACCCAGTATATCTTAACCTTGGCCTAAGAAGTCTTCTTGTAGCTAGGTGACATCTCTGAATTACAGAGATACTCAAGAGCTGATCAAAAATTGTTTGCCAAAGCTTATTTTTGTCAGAAAAAAGTGTTATGATTTTTTAATTACAAATTGTTTCCAGTGGCATTTTTCTTAGAATACCAACTCAGAGTGGAATACCCGAAGGCTGTAAAAGTTTTAAATATTTTTTTCAAAGCTAGAAATATTCCCATATTTTTTCTTTTTTTTGTTTAACATGCTTTCTTTTCTACTGAGACCTGGGTAAAACATGGCATATAAAATGTATGAGAGAGAGAAAATAGCAGTCATTTTACTTCAAATTGTATCACTTAAAAACAGAGAGCAGAACATTAAACCTTTTCACTCTCCACATTGGGTCAAAAACAAGAACTTACAAAAAAAAAAAATTCTCCAATGCTGAGACATTTACAGAAAACATTTTAAAAGTAAGAGAAAGTTGTAGTCCCTCACAAAAAGGGAGAAAATATTTTGAAGCAAGATAACTTCTATTCTTTGATAATAATATAATGTCATGGGGGAAAAGGAACACCAGATAACATGACATGGATGAGTTGACTATTAAGTGGACCGAAAAAGTGGGATAGGCTGTGTCAGCTAAAGGATTGCACACACATGCGCGCACATGCAGACACATCCACGTGCCCACACAGACGCACACACACACACAGAGTTAACATATACAGTTAAGTGCATGATTCCCTCACCGTTCCCATGCCAGAAAGTTGAGACTGCAGAAAAAGCGACACTCTCTCCAGCTGCTCCATGGTGGGCTCTGCCTGAGGGCTTGGCAGCCAGTGTTTTAACAGTTGCATCTTGGGTCCTCTGCTTCTACATGGTGCCAGATGTCCACATACCAGCTTTCCCAGACTCTATTGCTGGGGGGGTTTATAGCCAGATACTGTCTCTAATTGATACACAATGGTATCACAGTAGGCCTTTCCAGCAGTTTCAGGTGTTCTCCTGGCACTTGTTGATACATGGTCCGTACCATGGCTCATCCCACTCAGTTCTTGCCTGCTTGCTTGCCTGTCAGCCATGGCTAATTATGCTTAGTTACTTACTTATGATCCAGGCAAAGGTTGTGATACTTCTGCAGCAAATAAAAAAGATTTTAGAGACAAAAATATCAAATGAAATATTTGCAGAGGAATTAAAGTTTAAACATCTTATGAAAAGGATTTGCTTTCAGCCATCACAAGATATTTTGCCATCTGTACCGTCCAGAAATTTTGGAAATCTGTCACAACACAGAATATCCAAATAATTTGGAGTTGGGACTGCCCAGTCCTTGGAAACCCTGTGTTTTGTAATCCTGATGGGTTTAACTGTAAGGAATTCCCTTAGATCTTCAGGAACAAAGTACTAGCTGAAGCAAGTACTGTCACTAATGATGCTTTGAAAGGATACAGGAATAAAGACAGCAAAGATTGGTTGCTAGAAGGGATTTTCCAGAGCTAATCAACAAAACATTTCTACCTTGCACATTCAAGATACTTGCAAGGAATGTGCTGACACCGTTGTGCCTGCAGCACAGCTTGTAAGCCTGTCCTGCAACAGTGGTGTACAGGTGGAAGCAGAAGCCGGTATCCATGGAGCTCTATCCCCAGTATCCGTGGAGCTCTATATGAGGCCAAAAAAGAGCTAGTTTCTTTTTGTCAGACTCTTTTGTTTTCTTTTTAACTCATTCTAAAGGGTCAAAATGCTAGCTATGGATGGCGAAATACTCAGGAAAAGGTGTCTCTGTGTGCTGCTGGGCAAAAACACATTTTACAAAGCACTAGCATTGCTGATGACATCAGCCCAGCTCTCTGGTGGCGTCATGCAGGGCACACATGGCAATGATTTGCCATCATTGCTCCTGTGCCTTTGACATCCTGAGTCCTCTCTGCCTTGCCTATACCAAGTCCATATGCCTCAGGTTATTATCCTCTTGCCCCGCACATGGTCTTCTTTTGCACATGTGCATGAGGTTGATATTTTTACAGTCTGTTTTGGAGAATGGTTTTAAGATTTCACATGAAGAGTACTTGTTTCAGCACTTTTAACAGGCACTTTCAGCTTAGCTGTTTACCAATATGAATAACTTTCGGAATGTCTCTGGAGAACCCATCTTTACTCCTGAAAACACTTTTTGATCCTTATTCTCATACTTATCTCTTACGGTCAAGTTACAGATTAATTAAATTCTTAGTCATTATTAGTTCCTGCACCTCCTCTTACTCCTAATACATTTTTAGAGAAACAAAACAAAACACATTTGAAATTACCCTAATCTTACAGTGAAGAGCAACCAGGCACTGAGACAACTACTTCAAGACACACTTTGGAAAAAGTGGGTCTTAATCACTTATGCCTCAAGGGCCCATGTGTAAACTGGGTGTAATAAAAAGATTTTGCTACAAGAAGGAACCTCAATTAATATACATGAAGTATTTGAGGAACTTCAGATGAAAGGTGCTATGAACTGTCAAAACATTCATATTCTAATATATTCTTTGAGACAGTTTGGCCCAAAGTAAGCATAACTCTCCTTCCAGCTAAAGGCTGACAGATGTATTACATGATGAATAGTTTGTACTTGAATGAGCAATTTCAGAAGCTATTCTGATTTTTTTTTTTATTGTATGTTTTCTGAAGGTGAGCATCTGCAATTCTATTATTCTACAGGGGAGAGGGGAAAAAAAGCTACATATAAGCATGTGTGTGCCTGACTGAAATTATCAAAGTTTGTGCTGGGAGGATCTGTAGCTAGGAGACAGCTAAAAATAACTTTATTCAGCACAGATGGGTGATGTGACTATGTGGGTGCTATTCAACTGTTTTACTGGACTTTTCAACCCTTAGGTGTGTTATATTAACCCATTCTGAAGGTCTGCATGAAAAAAAAATTGCCTACATTATGAAAATATGATAGATGAAAGTAGGTAGGGTGAGCTTTAGCAATTTCCACAGCTTGGGCTTTTGGATTGTTTAGGTTTTTTTGAATTTTAATGTTCAGGTTTGGGTAATACTGAAAAAGTAGGTTTTCACAATTAGCTTTGCACAATGACCATTATCTATAGGAATCTCTACGTTTGTTAACAGTATCCTTTAAATCTTTAAATTTCAGAAAGAAAACGTATCTACTGAAGTTAATAATATTAAAATTAAATGCCACGGTGCCCTCTACTGGCTCACAGTTTTAACACCAAACAGGAACAAAAATCAAATATTTGTAACCCGGCAGGAACCATGGTCCAAAATCTAAGAGAAGATTGCCAGCTGCATTTAATTTGAAACATGCTGAACTTGTTAAAAACAGATTTGGGTCCCTCCCACGTCTTGAAAAGGTGGTGGCAGCATACGCTATAAGCAGCTTGAAGAAATTGACTGACTTCTCCAGTGGCTGCTGAATGGATGGTAGAGCAAACCAGATTCATATTGCAGCAACGAGGCTGCAATGTTATGCATCATCGACTGAAAAAATGCTTTCCAGGGTATGGAAATAGAAACAAAGCATGCCCTGTTACTTTTTCTACAGCTCATCAGAGCCTGCAAGTTCAGCAGGGATTGTGAAAATTGTGCTGTTGCACAGTCCTTCCCTCCTCTATTTCACCACAGGAGCTATGACAAACGTGGGCTGCTGGCCTGTGTTAAGTTTAGAAACAAGATTGACAGCTGCACACTATCAAGAGGGAGCTCTTCACCTCGGACACCAAGTGAGAACCTTCTTGCGTAAACTGGAAATACTTGCTCAGAGGTGGCAGCAGGTGATTGCTGACCTTCAGCAAGCGGTGTCCCACATAGGAGGAACATTTTGCCACCTGTCTGTGCTTCCAGTTTCGCCTCCTGGTAATCTCTAGAAGTGTGCCTACAGTGCTACAGGCCAGATCAGCAGTCTTGGTTATTCATACTTTTTCATACTGTAATATTGCAGAGAGCAGCAGGAAGTGAGAACTCTTCTTGGGTTATAGGAAATTTTGGAATTCCATGAACTTCCTTTAGACATAAAGAAATGAAAAATATATAAGATAATGGGATTATTTATTACTTTTGCAGGCTTAGAAGAAGAATAGAAAAAGAACCACTGATGCTGGTTGCACTATTACTTGATAGGCCCTCTGACATGAGGGTGTGGAGGAGCACATCTGCGGTTAACTTCACAGCCTAGTGAAGTGCTGAAGTTGTGACCTCCAGACATCTACCTATGAAACTGCAGCGCATTAATACCTCCAGCTGCCAAACATCACCCCAGCATTCAGTGGAAGATACCTTCAACTTAATTCCGTTTTCAGACTCTCAACTGAAGGTTAGAGTATTAATGCTTAGTAAATATCCTTAAACTGGCAAAAGTAAAACTTGGCCTTGGGTAAAAGCAGAAATTTTGATTTGGCTGGATTAATACCATAGTTGTACAGAGCAAACTGAACAGATTTTTCCTCAAGTCTACAGTGTAAACTCTGAGAGCTTTATGCACATTAATATGTATTCTCAACAGCTCCGTGAAACATGGAATTATTATCAGACCTATCATACAGTTGGAGAATTAAAACTAAATTCACTGCACAGTTTCTGGCAACAATTGTCTGCCAGCACTGGAAATCAAATCTGTGCTGAGTCCCATCCTAGGACCTTAAACAGATCTGGAAACAGGTATGATGGGATCTCGGTGACTTTGGGAACCCCATGAGACCCTGCTAGACTTACAGGCCAAAGCATATAGTAACTTCATGATGCTTCAAATTAAAAGCAAGGAGCAGTTTCTGTGAGAAGGAATGTTGAGAACACGGTGAAATGATCTATAATGTCCCATGCCTCTGGAAGCTTCCTCATTTTAAACAGCTATCTCAGCTTTACACACAGCTGAACATAGCAGCTGCTGCTCTTTTGTAGTGGACATTGTGAGACTAAGTTATTTTCATGTGGTGTACCAGGCTTTTTATCCTCCTGCTCAGAAGTGTTAAAATGATGGCATAAACAGTCCAGCTGCCTTCTATTTACTTTATATCTGTAATTCATTCTGCTCTTTGAAGAGCAAGCTTTAAAGCACCTGCTTACAGGACTTGCACGAGCTGATCAGCTGCCTTAGCATTACTCTTCCCTCTACCCCACTCATCACACAGGAACTGGGTACAACATTGGATCAGAAGATCGCTGTAGGATTGATGAAGCTGACACATCTGCAGTTTCCTTTGGACATCACCACTGATGTGTGCTGATGTCTATCACCATCTTTTCCTGATGGTTCAAATTTGCATTACAGCAACTGTGAGCTGCTTACAAGCTACTTCAGCCTACTGCAAAAGGACTGTCAGAGGCTACCTCCTTCTCTCACACTGAAGAAGTAAAGTATGCTTGCAAGGTTTTCTGTTTATGAGTCTGTTTTTCTCTTCATGTCAGTATTTGTTTTAGAAGCAGCTCTGATCACATTTCACTTAAAGGCTAAAATCAGAGAAATTCCAGGAACACAAGTCTCATCTCTCGAAGAACAGGAGATGATAAATAAAATTCCTTCCTCTTTTTCCTGAGTACTCTGCAGTTCCCTCATGGTTTAGGAAGTATTCATTTCCCAGCACCACCTGAAAAGTCAGCAATAAGAGAGGGTAGTTCTGGCTCTGAAGCTTCCTGCTAGCAGATTGAACACCCTTTCTGCCTCTTCTAAAGTTGCCTTGTTCATCATGCAACCCTATACATAGGCTGAAGCTTCACACATACGATGCTTCCCTCATTCCTACAGGAGCTTCTGTGTTTCTTCCTGTTGTCATGATCTCTGGAAGGTCCAGGCAAATGGGGATATAAAATGTTTGACTGGGACTGCCCAGCTAGAGTTAGTGCTACAATTTTTGCTGACAGGTTTTAAAGATCAAATCACCAGCAGATCTTGACATAAATTAAGAAAGTATGACTGCATACTGGACTGAGTTCTGCTTGCAATATTGGCAGAGGATAATCTAGCTCATCAGTTGCAAAGGGTCACAGATGAGTTTTGCCAAGGCTTCAGTGCTTCTGGGTAAGAAATGCAGACACTTGAGGAACTGTACAAACAAAACCTGTAATGGCCACTGGGCTAAGTGGCAACTCAATGGGCACTTTGAGAAACCAAACCTTAGACATTGGCACTCATAATGCATGTTAAATCTTTGAAACCTAGCCAAGGTATTTGTGGAATTCTCCTTATGCAATTAACTCAGTGTAATTATGCAAGCTGTGTATTGTCACTTCCACCACTAGATGCCTCAGGACCCGTCAAGTACTTCATATTGTCAACTGTTGTAGCCATAACTGTTATACAGAGTCATAACTAGTCTCCTTCTCTCCACACATAACATACAAGTTTTGGAGGCAGCCACTACAGCAAGCACTGAAGGCCTGTGGATATCCAAGTATTCTGATGCATAGCATATACCAGCTAACTTTTACAGTGCTGTGACTTCACTATTTTCAGTAGAAACTAAGGATGTTCTACCTCTCTGCAAAAAAAAGTTTGGGGAATCTGCAGCTCCAGCTTGGATATGTTCAAGACTTAACTGGACATGGCCCTGAGCAGCATGGTCTAATCATACCTCCTCTGAGTAGGAGGTTGGACTAGACTCCACAGATGACTCTTCAAATCTAAATTTTTCCTTTGTTCTATGAAAATTTGTTTCACCAACTAACATGAAAATAAATGCCAGAATTAAAAGTTTTCAATATTTAAGAATCTACCCATTATTTAAGAATCCAAATGTTTTAGGACACGATGGTCAGCTCTATATACAGGCAAGTGCTACAGAAATATATAAAATTTATTATTTTGAGAGTCCTGTGGTGTAACATTCTCTGTGGTTTAACATCCTAACAGACAGACTGATACAGTATAAGTTAGATCAGTAGACAGTGAGGTAGATTGAAAACTGACTGAATGACTAGGCCCAGAGGATTGTGTTCAGAAGCACAACGACCAGCTGAAGGTTAGCCATGAATGGTGGACACCAGTGCTCAATAGTGGGTCCAATCTTGTTCAGCATCTTCATTATGTGGGTCCAGAGGAGGGCCATGAAAATGGTCAGAGGGCTGGAACACCTCTCCTATGAAAAGAGGCTGAGAGAATTGGGGTTGTTCAGCTTGGAGAAGAGAAGGCTGCGGGGACACCTTGTTGCAGCCTTTCAATATATAAAGGAAGCTTATAAGAAAGATGGAGAGAGACTTTTTACCAGGGCCTGTAGTGACAGGACAAGGGGCACCTGTTTTAAACTGAAAGAGGGTAGATATAAATTGCACATAAGAAATTGTTTTACAATAAGGGTAGTGAAACAGTAGAACAGGTTGCCCAGAGAAGTTGTGGATGCCTCATCATTGGAAGTGTTCAAACTCAGATTGGACAGGGCTTTGAGCAACCTGATATAGTGAAAGGTGTTCCTGCCCATGGCGGGGTGGGGGGTTGGAACTAGATGATCTTCAAAGGTTCTTTCCAACTCAAACTGTTCTATGACACTATCATTCTATGATTAATGGTCTGGAAGACTAGGCAGAGTACACCCTCCATAACTTTGCAGACGATGCAAAACAGGGAGGAGTGGCTGATACAGAGGCTTGTGCTGGTATCCAGAGGGACCTGGATGGGCTGGAGAAATGGGCTGACAGGAACCTCATGAACTTCAACAAAGGGAAATGCCAAGTCCTACCCCTGAGGAGAAATGTTAGACAGCGTGAAGGTTACATGTCACAATAGAGGTCTGTAAGTGGAACGAGAGAGTTTATGCATTACACTGAATTTGGGTGTAGGCATTAGATGGGTACATGTTTTCAGGCCAAAGTATGTGGTCTTTGTGGAGCAGGAGCACAGCACCTAGAGTACAGTTAACAGGGGCGTATGAGGGGTCTCTCTCGCAGCCCGTGGAGCCTGGTGTTGGTGCTGACCACAGCAGGGAGAAGAAATGGAAAGTAGCTGTGGGGTGCCAAGCACAACCATAGTCCAGGGATGTGCAGACCCCCAAAGCCCAGGGAAAGGGTCCCCATTTGGAGCCACACCCTCTCTCTGCAACAGTTCTCCATGTCCTCAGCAAACCTCTTGCCACCCTGGTGTGGGAGGAGACAAGAGTGACTATGGGGATCATTGGAAAAGCTAGTAAAATAACTTGCTTGGTGATGTGAATTACAGCTGGTGCCTACTTCAGGACCTCACTGCCCATGTGGATGCTCTGAGCAAAGGACGTGCCACAGGTCAGTGACTGTCGAGGGACAGGGAAGTCCCATAGATGAGCACTGTTGATGGTGGTTGAGTAAATCGCTGAATCCTCCAGTTTCAGGCAATGACCCAAAGAAACACCAGTGTGTTTCTGCAGGTACCGGGAAAGCAGATCTTGTCAGAAAGCTGCTCAGCCCCTCCTGGAGCCTCCCAGCTCATAGACAAGCAGAGACACAGGAACTCGAGATCCCTTTTCTTTCCCTGCTTTGTTAGTGCTTCTTTTCAGCTCCAGGTTTCACAAAAAGTGAAGAGAGAGTGAAAGGCACAAGCCCTGAGCACTATGCAAGTGAGTGCAAGTAGCAGGAGGCTGGCTGCCACTACCCCACCAAATGAGCTGCAGGCCAGGAGAGGGCTCTTACTGCAGGGACTTAGCTCATCCACTGTCTGCCCCAGCAGCATCTGAAAGGGAAATGTTCTCTGAGTCCCAGAGCTGCCGGGTCTTTCCAGAGCCAGTGGCTCTAGGAAGGCATGGCAGAAGCTGCTGCTTCTTTGACCTGTGCTTTATCTCCAGGAAAATACTATTAAAGGTAAATAGCTTAGAATTTATCTGTACTTTACAGTGCACAGCAAGGATATATCACAAAGCTGTTCCCATCTTCTGCAACATTTTAGGCCAAATGGCAAGAAAAGACAGCAAAGCCTTCTAGAAATTCCAAGTCAGTGTTTAAACTACCAGAGTACTAAGAGTTTAAAATAATAAAATAATAATGACAGAGCATTCTAGAAATTCTGAGCTTGTCTAAGACAACCTACTGGTGCTTTACAGAAAATTAAGATCAAGTTCATTTCTACAGAATGCACTCAGTTTTATACAGTGTTACCTGGGAATGTCCCCTATTCATTACTTCATTTGCCCGTCTCACACTCAGCCTACTCCTATGCTGGGAAGAATACCCATCTGCACACTGACCTACACACACCCTGTTCCCTGCTTTCATGAGTCTAGCCAGTTTTCTCAGCCTGTAGATATGGCAAGCCTAGGATACCTCCTTGTCCTGGTTTCGGTAGGGATAGAGTTAATTTCCTTTCTAGTAGCTGGTACAGTGTTTTGGATTTAGGATGAGAACAATGTTGATAACACACCAATGTTTTAGTTGTTGCTAAGTAATGCTTACACTAGCCAAGGACTTTTTAGTTTTCCATGCTCTACTGACTGAGAAGGCTGGAGGTGCACCAGAAGCTGGGAGGGGGCACAGCCAGGACAGCTGACCCAAACTGGCCAAAGGGACATTCCATACCATGTGACGTCATGCTCAGTACATAAACTGGGGAAAGCTGGCCCGGGGGGGGCCACTGCTCGGGGACTGGCTGGGCATCGGTCAGTGGGTGGTGAGCAATTGTACTGTGCATCACTTGCTTTGTGTATTATTATTATTATCATATTATTATTATTATCATTTTATTTCAATTATTAAACTGTTTTTTATCTCAACCCACGAGTTTTTTCTCACTTCTGCTCTTCCAATTCTCTCCCCCATCCCACCGGGTGGGGGGGGGAGTGAGCGAGCGGCTGCGTGGTGCTCAGTTGCCGACTGAGATTAAACCATGACACTCCTGGAGCAGAACTATTGCTCAGCATAGCAGTAGCCATAAAGATTTGAAAGACCTAAAAATGTGAAACCAGCAAAGAAGTTCTCATAGTACTTTTCAAGTCTTGTCCATGTAGTTCATGTGGGAGAAGCAGTATGATTATCTGTAAAGGGAGAGTTGTCTGTAAAATCACTAAGCCAAGATTCAACTACAAAATTCTGGGTTGTGACTACCATCTTCTTTCTTTCTGGAGGGAAGGGGATATTTTAAAAAAAGGAAAAAAAACCCACTCTCATTTGGTTCAATCACTTCTTTATTTACATGGAGAACTGTTCAGGGAACTGTTGGGGTTTTTTGCTATATTTTTGACAAAGTTTCACTTTGCCATAAATGAGAAAGTCTAAGAAGGTAAAAGCTTCATGAAACCTTAGGGTTCAACAGAAAAAAAACCCAATATCAAACCCAAAACATTTAGCTATATTCGGCAGCTGATAGCTCAGTGCTGGAAGATGTCCTAATCTCCTCTGTGAGGAGCAGCAGTTCTACAGCCAAATCTGGTAATTAGGAACCCATGTCACATTTTTGAAATGTTTCCGAAAACCTACACCTTAGGAAGCAGGATGACAGCAGTTGCAAGTCTGCCAGTGAAAAAAGGATGTTGCCTCTATCAAAAACATCTTGTGTGCTTCTAGAAGGCAATAGAGTCACAGGGCTCCGTAGGCAAAGCTTTGAACTACCTGAAGTATAAAAGGAAATGGCCTCCTGATTTCTTCCAATCCCTGGATCGTACCCTTCATCCTAGCACTGATGCTTTAGATGAAAACTTTTGTCAGCCCTCGTAATCTCTGTCTTGGCCAAGTCAGATTTTGATCTTACCACCTGAGGAATAAAGTGTTCTGCAGGGATTACCTGTATGAGATGGAGAACAGAGCAATACAGATCTGCCAAGAACCGTGTTAACATGTCAAGACTGGGCCCATGTCATCAGGTGATGGCACGTAACAGATTCTTTGACTATTACATGCATTCCTTCTGGCCCCATTTGTTGAAAGGCACAATATTTCCCTACACGTTAAAAAATAGGCCCCCTCAGCAGGGTGGGACAGCACTGCACACCAATTACCCTTCTTTTGCTCTAAATCATGTAAAATTATCTCTAAGATAGTTGCCCTATGTTTGCCTGCCCTCCACAAACACTACAAAATAATAATCTGATAAAATAGGGGTGTGCTGGGGCCATAAATGTGCCTTCTTAGATCCAGCAGCACTGTGACTGCTAGGCCTTGGTAGTTAACATAGTTAATTAACTGTAACATATAGTTCTTAACTGTAGTACGTCACCATTAATGCATCTGTCAAATGTTCCAGGGCCATCAGGTTTGAGAGGCCAGTCCTAGGATTTAGACCCGAACTGTAATAAAAAGTAACAGGAGTTGTATATATATATTTTTTTTTTTTTTTTAAATAGTTTGGGTTGGAAAGGACCAGGGTTATCTAGTCCAACCCCCCCTGCCATAGGCAGGGACATCTTCAACTAGATCAGGTTGCTCAGAGCCCCGTCCAACCTGACCTTGGACTGAGTCTTGAATGAGGCTCCATCTCTGTCAGGCTCTGTCTTGTTTGACTCTGTCAGAGTCTCTGTCAATGTGCGTAGGAACATCCCTTAGATAGGCCTATGGGGTTATGTGACAAGGCACTGGCAGTGCGGGGCTGCAGGGCAGCCTCTGTGAGAGGCTGGAGCTGCCTCGTGCTGGACACAGCTGATTCCAGCCAGCTCCAACAGACCCACCCCAGGACGTGGCTGAGCCCCTCAGGCAAAATGGTGGCGCCTCAGAGAAAACACACTTAAGAAAGGGCAAAACACACTGGGCAGAGAGAGGAGGAGGAGAAAAAAAAAAAAAGAGTGAGAAACAGCAGAGGGAACAGCAAGGTCAAAGAAGGAGGAGGAGGAGGCGGTCCATGACACACCAGCAGATATTCACACTGCGGTCTGTGCAGGGACCCACTGCTGTAACAGGAGAAAACCGTGAGGAGGAAGGAGCAGCACAGAGGAGCTGTTATGAACTGACCATAAGCCTCTCATTCTGCATCCCCCTGCGCTGCTGGTGGGGAGGAGTCAGGAGTGAAGGAATGAATTTAAGCTTGGGAAATGGGGCAGGAAAGGTGCTATTTTAATGTTTGTCTTCTTTGTTTCTCACAGTACAAATCTACTTTAATTGGTAATAAATTAGTTTTCTCCAAGTCAAGTCTGTTTTGCTTGTGACAGTGACTGGTAAACAATCTCCCTGTCTTTATCTCAACCCACGAGTTTTCTTATCCTCCCACTGAGGAGGAACAGTGAGTGAGCAGCTGGTTGGGTGTTTGGCTCTTTGCCAAGGCTAACTCACCACAATATGCATACAACAAAGAATATAAAATGAAATAAAATGCTGTGTCATATGAAAGAAAAAATAAATTATAAGTTACCATGTCTTTAAGCTTTACTAGGGGGTTTGTTCACACCAGCATTCTTTAATGAGAAACAACCTGTATCCACAAGATTGCATGCTGGTCATCATGACATTAATTTATTGTGCTCAGTGTTCAGTTTATCCTGTTTATGAGGGCCATTATACATATGAGTTTTAATTGACTGAAGCAATATGATAATGACAAAAAAAGTATTTTCCACATTTGCAGGAAATGAGGAATATGCTTTCTGAAATAAAATTCTTGTTAGCTGAAGTTAGCACAACAGATTTGAAAGCACCAAAGTCATAATCCACAACATTATTCTAGTTATTCTCTCAGCTTTTATTTGAAATATCAATACTTTCCATTATATAGTTTATACATTAAGCAGTAGGGAATTGTCTTTATTTCACATCATCCAGTACTGAAGTGGCACATTTGAAGCAGCACATTAAACCTCTGAAACAGTCTGTACAATTTAGATAAATAGAACTCTGGATTACTAAACTAACAAAACTCTGCAACTGTTACCAAAAGAATGCCAAGAAGCGAGGCACAGCACTGTTCACACAAAGTGCAGGAAGGAGGAACACAAGAGAACGAACTAAACATATGGGAAATGTTTTTGCATATACAGCCACATGTCTTTAATTGCTTAACACAAAAAGATAACAAGTTTTATTTAGTCCTCATTGAGGGCAGAATATGCACAAATGATGTTCGAAGAACACATGGTAGAAGCAAATGAAGTGAGGGTTGTGTTTGGTTGGTTATTGTATTCCTCAGTGAATGAATTTACAAAGGATATCTGGTGCTTAAGCAGCATGATTTTGTGCCAAGACTTGACAAAAAACAGTTAACAAATGCCAGTTGTATTCCCCATCTTGCCCTCTTACTGGCATTTTGGTGAGCATGCTCAAAGTTCCTGAAGGGCAAATTCAGGTGCTTTGTGGTCCAAGGTTTTTACTACAGGAATCCCCATTTTATGGTTTACAGTTTGCCTCTGGATGGAAATAGGCCTTTTAACAATAACTAAGAATATAAAAATGAGCAGCGAGCAGCTGGACACACAGTACAGTGGTTCACTTTCTGAGAAACCAGAGGGTCTACATTTACACTGCCTCTGTGAGAACAGCAAGTCAGTCTGGTTGGAAGATACAATTCTGGTTAGTCAGTGTTAGACCTGTGTGAACTGTATCATTAGGACGGGAAAGATGGAATGGCAAGAACTTTTCCCTCTTTCTACAGAGAACTAAGACTGAAAAGTAATACAGTGGTGATAGGCATTATCTTCCCAATACCACCTTCACGTCCTGCCACTTCACTGTAAGTTACCTGCTTTGCCTGCCATCGTCTTCCCAGCTTCATCTCAGTAATGGCTCTGGTTACCACCAGGCCAGCATGGCCAATAAACTAACCCACACTGTGCTGGCTCAGAAGATACCACGCATCACCACCACGTAGTACGACAACACGTAAACCAAAGATGCTCAGTGGGAATCGATGACTCTAACCACTGCACTTGTAAGGTGTAAGAAGCAGCATTTTAAAAGCAGTGGTACTGACACAACTATCTGGGTCAGAGGTGGTGGATCAGCCATCCTAATTGGGTAATGGAACTAGAATATCGACATAATTGATGGGGAAGAAACCTGACTGGCCATGAAGCATCCCCTCATACCAGTTTTCATCAATCTGGTTAGTGAGGGTAATGATATCACCCTCTTTAAATCCCAGCTCGCCTTCATTTTCTGGCTCAAAGTCATACAGAGCTCGGCAGCATGGCTGATCCATGTGAACACCTATGGAGAAGAAACATAAAGAAGAAACAATGTGCTTAAAAATCTCATCAGTTACAGTATCCTTTTTACCATTGTACCTACTACATTTTGGTGTTTCTGGTATCACTGATATGCTGATGACAGTTCTTTGATAACATCTAAATTTGGACTGCTAAACTTAATTAGAAGACACCTATCAGCTTTTGGCAGCCTTCGGTTTTTGTATGTGACTGCTAGTAAATGTCCAAAAATCCTCAAAGAACCAAGCTACAGTCAAGCCCACACCTAAAAGCATGGCTATGATCAGTTTGGAATCTAATTTTTATCTGTTTACGAAACACAAAAAATGAAGCAAAAGCCCTAATATTTCCACTTTACTGGCACAGAGATGCTTTGCCTATTTACCTCAGTTAAGTAGTGTAAGGGGTAGCTTAAAACAACAGTGAAGATACAACTGTGTCTTTGTCCTTTGTTTGGAAACTTCACTGGTATGGCTATACTGTAAACCACTGTATATGCTCCTAATCCTCTGAATTTTAATATGAAGTTTCCAAAGACCTTTTCTCCCCATTCCCACAAAACACTACATTTCAGGGCCACCAATATAGATTGAGAACAAGTTTGAAATTGAAAGCTTTCTAATATGCTAGTTCATGAACATCTGACCATAAACCCTTTAGGACGGCTAATGGATATTATTATAAGTCATTAGTTAGACTAGATTTTCATACATTATATGAAATTAATAAATATTCCTCCCATCCCCCATATTCCTCCCCCCAAAGTCTCTATAGCTTCAAGCCTACCAAAAGCAAAATTGTTACTCATCAAAATAGTTAGGATTTAGCAACACTAAATTGTAAGGAATCTTATCCCTACCTGACTTTCCATAGCAAAAGTTCATGCACTCCCAGTGGTCAGAATGAATTGACACATGCCACTCCACCATAATGACACTTCTAAGAATACATATTTCAGCTTTTTCACGTATACTGGCTTCAGGATGTAAGTTTCAGATTCAAACTTTTTGCATATTCATTTCAACCACTCACTATAGCTAGAAGGCCCATGCTTGAGCTATTTTAGGACAAAATTATTCCATTTCTATAGGTGTCAATAGAGCAAGTTTTTCAAATACCAGATTTAATTTATTAAATTCTGTAGTGAAACTTTCTTTCATTTCTTTACGTATCACTCACAGTGTATTTTGCTTTATTTGTCATGAAGACTATTTTGCTGGCATCAACAAGCCTTACAACGCGTGTTTGGTATCCTCATTGCTACCAGCTCAAATTTAGAAGACTTAGCAAATAAACTGTAATGACCATAGAAGATCAGAGCTTTGAATGAACCAACCCAAACATACATTAAAGAATTTTCAAAGAAGAAGGCGTTTCTCTGAAACCGATAAACCCTTCAAAAGAAAGAACCCCTATTGAAGAAAATGCTAAATACTGCTCTCTGAAGAAGAAAACACGAATGCTGAAGAGACACAGGAACATCAGTCTGCACTGCCTTAGCACAGACAAGTGTTCATGACACTACAAAAAAGAAGCGAAGAAGAAAATTACAGGTGGCATGAGAAGAGCTTTAGCACGCAAGACTCAAGCCACGCTCATGCACAAGGAATCTCCATTGTATCCCCCTCCTCACTAGCATAGTGAGATTACTAGAGTTTGCAAGATTATGCAAGACAATTTCCGGTTACAGGTGCCAAATGGAGATACTGTTGCTGCCTACATCTGGGAGAACATCAAACATTCACATCAGGATTTGATGGGAAGGAAGGAAATCCTGATTAAAGATCTAGTGAAAAAAATCCAGTCTTGCAAGGTGGAGTGTGCTAGCAATTGTCACTGAGGTAAACTGGAATAACTGAGGTCAGGGTCTGGACAGAGGACAGCCCTCACCATAACATGGGATAACAGACCATTACTGTGAGAAACAAATAATAAGGCTTTCTTAGTATGTGCCGATATGAAATAAATACTTCTTTAAGATAATAATTACGCACAGTCATATAAATGCTTAATCTTGCTTGTGCCATTCCCAATTGGACAAAGAAAATAACTCAGATGGCTTTGTTTTTCTTTTTAGTGATTTTTACTTTCAGGCTCTTTGTGTTGTAATAGCTGGTTTTAAAAAGCAGGATAAGGTTATGGAGGTTTTGGGGAGGTTCAGGGTTCTGCATTTTCATGGAAAACTTCCAGTTGTTCTTTAGATTTTCTAACTGCCTATTTTGTAAAGATCTATTTTTCAAGGTGAATTTAGTACAGCAGCATCTCTTTGAGCTTCTAAGACTAAGGAAATTTTTGACCCAAAGACATTTAAAGCAGTGGATGATCCATCCCTGTTCTCCTGCCCAAGGATGTGAACACTTTACAAAGAAACAAGCTCAAACAGCTCTCTCCTATACTATCCTCATTCTCATTTTCCCTCACTATGGAAGAACAAATCTCTAGAAGAAAGCATGGAACTTCTGCATGGTAGCAAAACTTCAGACAGAATTGGCTTTTCTTCTCTCATTGCTACTGCCATTACCTGACGGTTTGGGTGTGGTGGCATGGGATATTCCTCCATTGTGCTGAGTATTGTCACCAGTTGTGAAATCCAGGCTCATACGGGGTTTGGGCTGGTATTCTCTCCTGGGCTGAGATGATGCCTCTTTTATTCTGCCAAAACATGAAGTTAAATGTGAAGAGTTAGTTTCTTGTTAACAGATGAGATGCACCAAACATCCTTATTTCCATGGGTGAAGATCCCATCCAGCACTCATACAGACTAAACAAGTTTTGGCATTTGGAGTAATTTTTTGTTTACAACATTATTTTAAATTACCAAAAAACACCTGATGTGACTATGCCATGAGGTTGTTAATTTTTCTTTCCCTCTAGGAACCTAGCATTTTGTCTGGCTTCCTTTTGTCTAACAATAACAAAAAGCTTCTAAGGGAGAAAAACTTGTTACGTGATTAGCAATGCTTACAGAAGGGCTGTACAAACATCCCTGCCCCCATTTTTAGCACGATTTTTGCTTCTATCCCTGGCAAGCCTTAACTATTCAGTTGGTCGATGCCAACTCTTGTCATTTTGTGAGGAGACTGTGTGGGAATGTACTGACTTCAGTTGCAGACTTAGTTAATTTGTAATTTGGAATACTTGTTTGACAAAGGCACACAAGTCCAGTTTTCCTGACTCTCAAGATAAAAATATTATGCATCATTCATTTCAACTTATTCTTCTAACTGAGAAATCTAGAATTTCTAGGAAAGGGTACATTTTCAGATTCTAGGGTAAAATCCAGGGAAGGGATGATGACAGAATCAGAGCAGCTTATGCAGAACAACTGCCCCATCTATTTCTAATACTGCATATGGATGAATACTTGAGTCAAGGCCTCCATATTTAAAGGACAAGTTAGTTTCTCTAACCTTCTCTAGATCTGCCCCAGACGATGTTGGTAGCACATTTTGATTTATCTATTGAAAACATCTGCTTCTAACTTAACCAGTTTTGGTCCTGATAACAAGGGTTTCCTGACCATCCATAATATTATCAGTATTAGTCAGTCCCCAGAGGCTGCTTTTCTTCTTCATAAACAAAAACATAAGCATATTAAAAACATAAATTGATGAAGTTGTCAAAATAAACTTAAATAAAAAGGCTTTGCTGTGTTTCATTCATTAAAGGAAGTTACTTTTTCAAAACAGTAAAGTTTTGAAGAAAGAAATAAACAAGTTCTATTACACTTAATACTTCCATGAAACAAACACCATTTTTTACAGATTATGAACTAGAAGGCAACAGTTCTAGTGACTTGTTAAAAATTACCCAAAAGCTCAGCATGAGCCATGTTTCTTAAGAAAAGAAACATCTCCAAGGAAACCATTCCTGCTTCCCAGCTGCTCTGTCACGATACTCTGTCTTGAAAACTGCAGCCTCCTTTTGCTTGATGAAAAAGAGAGTTTAAAAGAAAAAGAAAGCCTTTGCTGACCTTCCAGATTTTATTAATTTTATTGCAAGTCTCCCAATGTTTGCCAAGTTTCTAAAGTCCCAGTTTCTGGAAGTATGGTATTTTAAGGAAGTTTATGCCTTCCATTAATGTGTAGGAGAAAAATGAAAATTCTTGCACTTGCAGTTCCTGAAGAAAATTTTGAAGCCTAATCTAGAGGGCCCAGAAAGAAGACTCAAGTGCAGTTTTAAATTTTTCATAGTTTTTGCAGTCTCATATTTTTTTAAAATTCTTTGGGCAGTATTTTAAACAGCACCATCTTAGCAGTTAGAAGACATTGTCCATGCCAAACAACAGCACGAAAAAGTTCCATTCACATCTTTTAAAAAGTGTCTAGAAAACGGACAGTATGTGCTGTAGACATCACTGAGAGTGAACAGTAACAAATTTGCTCAGCTTGAGAGTAAAGCATTCTTTATTTTCTGGTCCATATGGTCAAAAAAACAACCTCCCAAAACCCAGGGCCAAATACATTATTTGCCACCTGCATATCGTCAGCAGGAAAAGACAAGTAGTTCAAATAGTAACAGATCTACATCCCTGCTTAATCTCTGGCATGAACATATCACAGTGCTCTAATTTGTGTCCAGTGGTGTGGACAAAGGATGATTTAGCCAGCAGACTCTTTACAATTAGGAAGGCACAGTAAGTTTATGCAAAAGATTTACTTCAGCTGATCTATAATAGCACTCTGATGCAAAGTTCTTGAAAAGCTAAAATCATTCAGCGCTGAAACTTAAAGCAAAGATACTGATCATTTAGCAGATGTTTCAAAAGGGCAAAGGATTATCTGAATTGATACAGAAAGAGAAATCTGTTGCAGAGAGAGGTATGTTCACTTTATGGTGTAACTTATGGGCTACAGAACAACCCACCTGTTCCTGAGGATTTTTTAATGCTTCTGAAAAGTAAGTGAATTGCAGTATTCATTTGGAAGTGCTGAAAATCATTCTGTTAGTTGTTTAGACAGTACTGCAAGCTGTATCTAGAAACAGCCCCTGCTGGGCAGCCTACCCACACAAAACAAGTGCTGCTCCTAATCGCAAAGAAATTTTAAGAGTTAGAACTGGATGAGGCTTACAGACTATGTGCTCTGAGAAAATAAACGCTGACAGAGCCAGTAGTACCAGAAACTAGATCTACACTAATGACATCAGAAAACAGAAAAGAATCATGAATGATTAAAAAGCTGCCTTCACATAGTATGTGAACATTATCTGCTCTTGGGTATTACGTCCAGCTTTTAGGAAGAGTCTTCCAGAACCATGTGGACTAAAGAAATCTTTCCTGTATGTTAAGTTTCCTTGAAGAAGAACAGGTGTGTGGGAAGCTGTTAAACTTTTACAAACATTATTTTCCTCATTTCAAGGGGTAAAATCTGTTTTGTATTGGCAGAAACAAAAATTCTAAGCTAAAAATTCTAAAATTCTATTAAAAATATATTGTATCAATTCTGAGATAGCATTCACAGTTACAGAAAAGGGGATGGAAGAGGTAAACTCAGTTAAGCCTTGTACCAAGTTTGATCTGATAATAAAGCTGGAAAAAAGGAACATTTAATAAGGTGGCAAATGATGGGGATCTCACTACCTGGCTCAGGAAGATCTCCAGGTAGATGAGAATGTAACAAGATAGTCTTTTCCAATAGCAATCATTAACATCTTCTCTCAGAAAGACTACTTTGTGAATACATGCAGGAATGGTAAGGAATCTAAAGTTTTAAGTCTCACTGATGTCCAGTATTTACAAACACTTGCTTTCGGTTAAATTACATTTAACAGCTTTACGGAGCCAAGATGCTTTCTTGAACTCAGTCCTCATTCAGTCGTACTCAGAAGTATATGCACCTCCAAAACATACAAACTTCAGCTTGCAACTGCCTAATGAAATGGCCCTCGTTTTCATAAACATACAATGACCAAGTTGCAAAAGATAACAGCATTGCATTCGACTCATAGGTTTTCTGCCTCTGTAAAACAAAAGAACAACAAACCTACAAAAAGTGCATTACCTATCTTCCAGCTTAGAAGTAACTTGCTGTAGGATCTGTGTGGCCTGCTTGTGGTATTCCAGCTGGGCTTGTACGAGAGCAGAAAGCTGGCTCACTTGTTCAATCTGAGGATTGACATTAAAACATCAGATCTTAGGCAAGTACTAACAGCTCAGCAATAGCAAGTAAAGACCACTGTCACACTGACACTGCAAAGGCAGTTTTACTTATCTCTCTAAAAACTTGATTCATCCTTGTAGTTCATAAATAGTTATGTATCAGTCTTTATTCATTAGCATGTCTGGTTATGACCTGATCTGGAATAGTAACTGCATCTCTTCTGCGCTGATCATCTCCATGGCTGATTTGCATGAACAGCAGCCTACAGACCTACCTCATTCAGCAAACACTATGAAAGTAAAATTGAGACTGTAATGAGAGCATAATACACCTTCTTCCTCCCTGCCTTTGAGGGGCACAAAACCATAGGGACTATGGTCATGCTTCTGTTGTATTCTGGCCTGTGAAGCAGACCAAAACAGGAAGATACTATGTACTCTTGGACGCAGAATATTTCTAGTGAAGGCAGATAGCATTCTACTTCATGAGGCAAAAAAAATTCAAAAGTCTTGTGTGGCCAGTGCAACTGCTAGCAGTTGCCATAATATACAATACCGCAATGGTGTAATGCAGGCCAGCACTATCTGGCCACAAGGGGTTGGATGTTACTACAAGGATTAAAACTATAAACTTGTTATACTTCTTTCATTTCAGCACAGCTATATTTAATTTCTAACACATGAGTATTTTCAGATTTGTTATGGCCCCTCTACAGCAATCTGGTAACAAAATGAAGAATTAAATTAGGTGTGTATTTAAACTTTAAATAATTTCAATCATTTACTTCAACAGAAATATTTAAACTGAGTTTCCTTTGATCACATGTTCTGAAAGACAGACTTCAGCTGAATTTTTTTTTCCTCCAAAAGAGATAAACTTTTATTCTTGCTTGATTTTACAGTTTCAACATTAATTATAAATAGAAGATTAAAAAAACCTAATAGATCCTTAATCCTAAACCAGTCTGTAAGCAAAAAATATGCTGCAGAGTCAGATTTGAGCAGTCACATTAACTTTGGCATTCCTATTCACTATTGCATCTGATTATAGCAGAGACCATGGGGTTGTGAGTTCATTGTTTCTGATCTTTACCAATCCTCTCAGCAGCCCACACACTTGAGCAAAAGCCTTGGCTCAAACCCTAAAAGCACAGCTAAGTAAAAGTCATGACTTACATTTACATAATTCTAAGAAGGAAGATATTTTGGTTTTGTAACACTATGCAGTTAGGAAGCACAACGATGATACAGAGGATTTATGTTCTTTAGCTCAGTTACCTATAAAATACCTATAAAATTAGTCCTACACGTGCATGCTGTACATTACTATAGCTTCTGAGCCTCTCACTGAGTCCACCAAGGAGGCAAGTGCTTTCCCATTGTACAGTGACAGGAATCTGTGGCATCATGGATTTAATAAGGCTTTCAAGTTTTAGACTGCTTCAGACTGCCTTCACTGCTGAACCAGTATCTTTCTCTTCTTAAGATTCAGCTCAAAGATTAACAAGGGATATCTCACATCCATCTCCAGAAGGTTGAACATGCTTGACTCAGCAATTTCTTTTGATTCGTCAAATTTCTCCAGAGCTTGGCGAAGTTCTTCATCGGGGAGCTTGCCCTGTCTTTTCTTTTTGTAATCAAAATCTAGGCGTCGACCCTCCATTTTCTTTAGGTGATGCTAAAAAAACAAAAATGCAAACACAAGCACAAAACAAAGGATGTTCCCCAACTCTTCTTATACTGCACTGTAATCAGGTAGTCCATGTACATTTGCAAGCACGTGCTGTTTGCTGTATATCAACCCTTCCCTAGAGGGGACATATACAGAACAATGAAGTAGGTGGTTTTACGTATTATTTAAGAAGCCATGGTGCACTGCTGTCTAAGTGACAGACCTTCAACATTAAAAAAAGGCCACGCAGAATGGATAACTGCAGTTGCCACCTGTATAAAAGATACATGAGTTTCTAGCTTTTTAACTCTGATGCAGAATTACCTGAACACTATGGTTTTCCCCTAGATGTTTAAGAGAAAACTATTAAAAGCACAGGTTAGTACATTTTTGCCTGTGTAACAGTTCTCATAAACAAAGCAACAAAGAAAATATTTTATCATTTCCATCAGACCACCAAAGGATCTTAATGTTATCTTTTATTAAAGATTTTCTAGTTTGTTAACTGACGTGACATTCATATCAATCTGTTAAGCAGCTGCCACATCAAGCTGGCCAAAAGTTAATGTTACCAGCATGAGCATGAATACTTTAGGTGTTTACTTTCCCTCAGAAGAATCAATTTGTCATCTATTATAATATTTATAACTTTGTCAACTTTGTAAATTATATCAAACTGCCTAAGACATCTTTCTTCCACATATATTTAACAATATGAAAGCCTTACTGAGCTCAGAAGAACAGTTACTTACACAGAGAAGCATTTGCTGAATTTGGAGTCACTTTTACTTCCACAATTATAAAATTAAGCTGTGTCCACAGAAGTATGTGTGCAAACTGATTTTTCTCTGTAAATGCTGGCTGGTTCTTGGATTACTAATTATGTAATTCATGCAAGAAAACAGCGTTTGTGTTCAAAATTCCTGGGAATGTTTCGGACACAGTCTTCATACAGACAAAAGAGTAGTGCCAGTCTAGAGGCAACTCTCAAAATGCCCTCACATGTCATACACCAGAAAATTGAATGTAAACATCTGTTCATCTATTTAGTGAAATGAGCTTTCAAATGGTAGGATTAGAGTACTGCGTTCATGTTGGCATAAGCTTGACAATGCTACCGTCAAAAAATGTTAGAATTTTGATCTTTCCCTTTCTAAACCATCAACAAGAGACACAGAACTGAAAAGTAAAACTCAAGTCAAAAGAGACTAAAATCAGATGATCTGCAAATCTGAAAGCCCATTTTGAATTACATAACTAACAAATTTTGAACATATACACAGTCTACACATTTGGCATTCTTAAAATGCCACATTGAGGGCAATACCTGTATTTCTCTCAGATCTTTGTCATGGAGATTCTGAAGTGGGTCAATGAAGTTTTGTTTCACTTCCATGTCTAAAGAGTCCTTGACCTCAGAAAGCTCCTTCATAGCTTCTCCCACATCTGCAAGTGCTGGTCCTGAAAGAAAAGATGCCCAATTTATCTCAAAATAACTTAATTCCAAATTACTGTAGAATGAAACCAAGTCATGGAAATTTCAGTTAACATTTAATTTTAAGTCTCAAGTTTAGGAAAGAAACAGAGTATGATGCACTGTGTGAAAGGGCAACATGGATTTTACACTTCTGCAGCCCCCAGAGTTTATGCATTGTAACACAGCTGAACTTGAGGATCTGCGCTGCATCAAGATAGCCACCTTGTTGTCCGTTCATTCCTCACTCTGGTGAAACAAACATGCTAGAAAAGAATTATCTGTATTTGCTCCAGTGTTGCCATCACCAGACACAAGACCGCATATAAAAATAACTCTAATGCAAGTCTAGGTCTCCCTGTTTGTATCAGTGAGACTGGTGACAGTATCAAGTGTAAAAATTCTTAACAATTTCACTGAATTTTTTTTTTGATGAAAGATTTTTTTGATGAAACTATTGACTTCATACACCTACTCAAGTTCAAAAACTTCAATAAGAATTAGCTGCCTTCTGAGATTTCCTCCAAGATTAACTTGAGGGCCACAAAAATTACCACTCTGGTTTACCTCCTCTGCATAAAAACAAAAGCAAGAAACTCAAAAATACCCTCTTGGTTTGAGGTGTAGGTTGGTAGAAAAAAATCCACTTTCAAAGAATACAAAGGGTCTGAAAACCTAAAAATGTGAGAAATCAGAAGGAGCTTTGTCTCCCAAGCAGAGGATACCAGGAATGCACTGCAAAACTAGAGAGCCTGCCTGACCTAGACGAAGAGTGACAAACAGCCATAATAGCTGCTATTAATTAAGAATGTGAAAATAATTGCCATATCTACTCTGCTGCATGCTACTGCAATCATCAGGGAATATACAGCAATTTGCACAAACTAAATTCTGTTAGTTCTTCATTCTCCCTTTAAAACATGTTTGAAATTTAGTAAATGAGAGGCAACCAATTAAAAAAACAATTCAGTAGTCTTTAGCACAAATCAACCTACATCTGCCAAGCTAACTAGTAAATTATATAGAACAAGAAAGTACCTTTCTATTGCAGATGTCTTTATGGCAGGAACAACATTTTATGAAGATTCCAATAGGAAATAGAATTTTCACAGTCCTATTTGAGGGTCCCATGTGTTGCCATATAAAAATGGCCACAGAGAAGCCCACATAAATAGGACAGAAAGACAAAGGATCCTGTCGTGAATGTCGTCTCTTAGTTAGACCTCTACTGTTGAAGAACACAATGTTAAGTCTCAATTTAACATTTCTAACTCAGGCAGCTGTAAACTCATTTGGGGCTTGGAGGGAGGAACAGTTGACAGGTAAGACAGGAGTATTCACTAGTGCCTTAAAATGTGGAATTTGGTCAGAAAAAAGGTCCGAGTCTATTAAAAATCTATTAGCCTTTATTCCTTGCCTGTAATGAAGACAATAACATTTACTATAAGGATTCTGAGGACAAAACGGTTTCATTGTACACATGCATAGACAATAATACAATCTCTGAACAGGTACATCTTTCATCCCAACACATCCCCAGTAACATGATCTATGACAGAGAGCCTAAAGTCTATATGGATATGGGTCCAAATGGAAACAATATGAATTTCATCCACAAGAAAAAAATCTCTAGTCCAAATTCGCAACAGATACTCAACGGGCCTAGACCAACCTTAAAGGAGAAGTCTGATGAAGCAGAACTCCAATACTTCTTGCAGAAGTTCTTCCTTTATAGAGGAAGAATATATATATATATATAGTGGTCCTTTATAAAGACCACAACACTTTAATAATGAAAGTTATATTAAATTTTACTACCATTTTTATTGCATTATAACAGAAAGGGAAGTAATCAAGTTACCAAAGTTGCATTCTTCTCCAAGTTCTCGCCCAAATTTCAGCATCGCATCTGCCAGCAAGGCTTCAGCCTGAGGGTAACCTGGTCCCTTTTCCTGGCCTCGAATTTTTGACATAGTGTTGATCATGCTGAGTTTAGCTCTGGAAGCTGAAGAAGGCAAGTGACAGAGGTTATAACGCGCAATAGTTTGACTACACAGACAGGAATGCACTCTTTAATTTATCTGAGCTACCTACAACATATTTGAAGGACATTAAGTTTAGGACTAAGCCCTGTTTTTCATCAATTAATTTTAGAGCAAAGGAATGAAATGTTGTTGGTCACTGATTTTTTTCTTCTGCTGGTAGGCTAGAGAGAAGGCTCTGTCCTGAACTTTAAGCCAAAGTTTCCCTTGAAATGACTTGGACAGAAGAAAGTCCAGGAACACTCCCAAGATAGCATGTTTGACACGTGCTACAACTCAGGTAGAAAAATCTTTAAGCTATCCCCAAATTCTTAATCTTAAAATCGTCAGGTACCAGACGGATAGCAGATTGAGCCAGCCTTTCTCTCAAGGAGAAGTCCAGACTAGGTGCACTCAAGATTAAACTGTGGTGCCCCACACTTTTTAAATGTTTGAAAGTTTTTCTGTTGTAGAATATTAAATAAAACCTATGTCCCCAAACATGATGTCCAACCACCTTTGAAACACTTTTTGCTTTTTATGGGGATTTGGGGAAAATCCTACTTCAATATGGTTTTCAATTGTACTTTAGCTTGTATTTTATTTCAGATACACAACTGCAGATCAGAAGAAAACACACAATTATCATAATTGATGAAAATAAAGACAGCAAACATAAAAGAACTAATTTGTTTGATGATGTGCTTTAGTGAATTTTTGCAACTACAGAATATGAATGGCCTACAGAGAATGAATTAATTAATGGCACTTGACTTCAAATTTTGCCTAATCCTATTGCCAGCAAAGCTGACTCAGTGGGTGTTTCTACCTATATTATCGTGTGTGCTACAAGAGGGCAGCTACGAATGCCTCTACCTTCCTCCTTGCAAAGGCTTGACTTTGTTAGTTGCTCCTATGAGTTAGTATTTCTGTTTACAAAACACTAGTAGCTCACACTGTTGTGTGCCGATTTCATTGGTCAAAACTCAACCTTGCACACACTTCTACAACAAAACAAAACATTAGCAGACTGAAGTCAACAAGTGTTTTGCTCTTAATTTATTGTTGAAAGTGCGTATCAAGAGATGGTTCTTGTTGCCAAGTGTGTTTCACTTTGTGGCATAGAAATGTATGCACAGACATAGACACAGAAACAGACAGGAAAATCAGGCAAGTGTCATAGTACTTATTTTGCCTGAGAAGCAGCTAAGAAAAGATAACATATTTTAACGTATAGTAATTACGTTTTCGTAAGCTTTCTCACTACTCTTGAGTGCCACCAGATCACGCTTTTCAGCATCTGAATTTCTTGATGCCTTCTGTTTCTACCCACCACAAAACTACAGTCAGCAGACTGGTTGACTGTTCAGTGTAAGAAACTGCATTTTAATGAAGTGTCTGTCCTTTAAAAATGGCATCGAAATGATGGTATGGCAATGGGAAAATACAGAAGCGTAACAGAAACTAAGGGACAAACAAAATCAGTCAGGGGAATGGAGGCAGCAAGCTGAATTAAAACAGGAGCAAATGGGAGTATTTTCAGAAATAAAAGAAAAAAATGGAAGAGGGAATATAAAAAAAATGAAGTGGCTATATTCTGGACAGGCAAGTTAAGAGTAGAAAGCAAAAGGTACAGGAAAGAATGAAAGAGATGAAAGGACAATAAGGGAAGGGCAAGAAAAAATCATAAAGAGAAGAAAGGTAAGCATGAAAAATTCATGCTTCAATTATTTATCTAATCATTTAATAATGATTACATTAGAATCCTGATTTAGTAGGAAATCTTAGAATACATCTACCAGTGGTCTCATTCCACTTCTCTTCTTTAACAGTTGATTCTAGTAACTTCCGTGGCAGCAGAGGTAAGTTTGTGCTCAGTTAATCTCAAAATTCCATCCTGAGCCCTTTCATTTCTATTGCTGTATTGTGCTAGTGCCACATGCTTTCTTCTCTAAGTTATGTTTCAACCTGAGCGAGGACAGGCAGAGAGGTACAAAACACCACATGGGAGTGACCTGAATGCTTGATTTTTTCCCCAGTTGCACTCCCTCTCCTTTACATTGACTTTCACGGTGTCACTAATGGTTCACCTTAATATTAAGTGTTAACAGAGCCATGACAAATCATAAGAATACTGCCAAAAGCCTTCGAAAGAAACTTCAGTAGTGGGTTCAATTGCTCATTCTTTGTACTTTCAATCTTGTTCATCCTGCACTTCTTTTTCTTGAAATTACGGACATGTACATCTGCATGCAAAGTCTTTGAGCCTTCATCATGTTCAATTTTAGTTATTTTCAGCTGTCCTTCAGGTTTTTTCGTAATTGGGAACTCTACAAAGCTTTTTCGTTTGCACTAACCTCAGCCCAACATCCCTTTCAATAAATTCACTTTTGTCTTTAATACCCTTTTCCCTTCCCTTCCCTTCTCCTTTTCCTTTTCCTTTTTCCTTCCAGCATTAGTTAACTAACTGTTTAGTGAAGTTAGACAATGCTGCATACTTCATTTATTGATCCTTCAAAACACCATGAAGCCAGTTGATCCCTAGCACTGCAGTACTGTTATCCAAGCATATTGATGTTTTCAGGGTACATCTTACTCATCAAGGTATGTGTGCTACATCCCAAACTCTCCTCCCCCTACCAAACCTAGGTAAACTTTTAAAGAAAACCTTCTATTAAATATTGCTATTAAAGAATTTTTTTTTATTAAATTTCCCCCCTCTTCCCAATGTAATTTTTCTATTTTTTATGAAAATGAGAAAGCAAACAGGAAATACTGGAAATCAACATTTTTGGTGCCCCAGGTAAATAGTAATACAGTTGTAGGGAGAATTTTAAAGAGGAAATTTTTTATTTTATTGAAAAAAGAAGTAATTTTCCATGCAATTCTTCTCACTATAGGGAGGCCTTTTGCAACTGGCATAAAACAATCTAAGATCAGGTGAGAGCTGAAAAGAGTCAGTCCTTTCCTCTTACTCCATCTGCTACCATTGCCCAGCTGTGGAATGAATAACATGATCTCATTTGATATGCAAGAAAGTAAATCTTCCTCCTGCCTATTACAATTTTAATTTTCTGATCCTACTTCCACATGCCACAAGCAGATGAAGGGACGTGTAGCTAGAGTATGGAAACTGCTCTTTCCTGCAGCACTGCAAACTTCTATCAGCCTGAGGTGCTTGAAATCACACCCTTAGCTACTTCCAGAAATTTTGCTTTCTGCCATTGCTGTGAGCCTCTTTCATGATTCACAGCAATCATAATCACTCAGATGTGTCAGGAAGGCAGCCAGAGAAGCACTAAACAGCCAAAGCTTGTTACTCAGTCTATATGATGTTGCACAACAGCAGCTTGACAGTAGTTAACAATTTTACCACTAGTCCCATAATGTTTGTCAATCCTATTGCTTTTCCTGCAGAGTGCTTGTTGACGATGAGCAATGAAGCTGTGGACTCAAGTCATAAACAATATTTCATCTGTTGACATAGAAACTGTTCTAGTCATCATTATTTTCTCTCTAGCAGTTCTTGAACTTTTAAATATTATTCCTCCTTTTTTCAAGCCACTGGCAGCATCATCAAATTATCCTCCTTTCCTCTGTGGTCTAACATAAAAATACCACCAATTAAGCTCTATCAGCAACAGTCCTTCATCCTACCACACTGGAGTTAAAATATTTCACATCAGTTCAAATTTGTTTCCAGCTATTAGGAAACAAATTCCTCACAGTGAATGAGTGAATTTGGTCTGTACTTCCATGAAACTCTAAGATACTTATGGTAGGTAGAGGGCCTCATTTTACCTTCATGCTAACTTCGCAGAAGCATAACTCCATTTGACCCCGTCAGTGAAGCTGGCATTGACTTATGCTAGTATCAAAACCCTTATGTTCCTAGATCACTATGTAAATCTTCAAGTTCTTTAATTTAATGGTTTACTTGATTATAACAGCTCCAGATCACCCCTCCTTGTGAGGATCCTTTGGCAAGAAAGGAGCATGCAGCCCTCCATCAGCCCAATCACAAAACCTTTCTTTCATCTCCCCATGGAAACCAATCATTTCTTTCTATTTTGAAGGTTCAATTTAGTCATCTCTGATGACGTCCATTTATCTGCCCTTTTCTCCAGTTCAGCATCAACAGCTCTTTTGCACCCTCCCTTTTGTAGTAACTCTAATGAGCATGGGAAATCACTAGAGGACCAGGTGAAAGGTGTTGTTATGTCTCGTCCTGTGCCCTGGAGGAAGTTGCTTCAGAACTTTGTCTTTCTTTCCATGGTCTGCAAGGACTGGCTGGTCCTTTTCCCTCACACAGGGTGAATGACTGGGACTGTAGAAGAAAGGTGTCTCATGTAGACACTCTCACCGTGCCTGATCCTGATCCCCACCCGCAGGCTGATTGCCTGGCCTCAGCCTGTCCCCATACCCAGGGAGGTGCCTGATGCCCAGGGCTGCTGCTGCCCCAGTGCCCCCTGGCCACCCTGCTCCTGGCTGGAGCAGTGGGATGGGTGCTGGCTGCCAGGCCCTGCCCTGATGCCCCTGGGGAGTCCACAGCCATCTCCAGCTCCCAGGGAGCCCCTCAAGCTCACAGTGCTGACATTCAGATGCCTGCAAGTAAATACACCTGGTTTCTAGGCATATGCTGCCCCCTTACCTAAAGCAAGAACACACAAAAGGAAAACAAGCCTCCCAAAGTCAGTCATCATTCCCCCAGACAGCTCAACATAGAAGCCTGTATTCATCTCTGTCTTTTACTTCATGGAAACTTCAACAATTTTGTGTTAATCCTAACTGCACCAGTGAGGATGAGACCTGTCAGACTACATATTGGTGAGAAAGAGTATTTTCAAAAAGCGCTACAAGTACTGTGAGACTGTGAAATTACATTACCTGGATTGGGCTGAAGATACTCTATCGTCTTTGCCATTATTTCCATAACTGCCCTGCTGGTAACATCCACTTTCTAAAGGACAGAGAGTTAAACAAAAAGAAACATGATAAAAAGATGTTAGAAAAAAGAAAGATGTTTTTCTCTCTTCTTTTTGTTCTTATAAATTCTTTTAACTCGTCTTATAATTTTATTTTCGTGTCTCTGAGAACAGCCCTGGTACCAGAATGGTGATAATACCTGGAAAGCTACCAAAGCATGAGTCCACCACCTCGGTTTATAGCAGATCCATTCTCAGGTGAGGCCATTAGTACAGAGTACCTCAGGTGTGTTAGGAATTTGATATGACTCATTGTACTGTGCTGATACTTTACATCACCCTGGGAAGCATCCACAATAGGGAAAACTTTTTGATAGAACAGTCACTGAAAACTATTTGAAGAATTAGCCATCTTTGATCCCCTAATAACTGGCAAAATGAGGGGAAAGCAGATGTCAGTCAAAACCAACCACCAATGATAAAATGAGCTGTCTACCTCTTACAGAGCAAGGTCTGGTAAAATTGGGGTAAGGAGGACTAGGTATCATTCCGTTTCCAATTTCAAGAAACCTATCAGCATGGACGCACTGACCATTTATTTCCCCTGGCTGACTCCATTATTTTATATTTAGGAATTTGAAATACTTAGAACTGAATAGCATTACTTTCCTCAACTGTAATAGGAATTCTTGCTTTCTTAAGAAGTACTCCGCAGCAGCTTCCTAAGCTGCATATAGCAAAGTATGCAACTACTCTCCCTCTCAGAATCAGGCCTCAAAGAAAAAAATGCTGCTTTGGCAGATTTGGGGATCCCCGTAACCTGTCCTGTACGCTGCATTTATGAAGACACACTGCATTTCTCTGCAGGCTAGCTTGTGTCCCACAGAGTGAACTCCTTTACCATAATGGCAAGTTCCTATTTTAAAAAAGAACACCTGAGATAGGTTGGTTGCAGCACACTGTGACTGACCTCTTTCCTGCTTCCTGTTGCCACTGCCATCTGCCAGGTCTTGCTCTATGCTTTACACAAACAAGCAGAAGAGGTCTGCCAGCCCTGGGTGAGTAAGTAGCTGAACTGCCTGGTAGGGAGCCCAGAAATGGCTAGAAGGCTGCAGAGGAGAGTGGGGGCAAGGAAACAGAAGGCCGGGGATAGGCAGAAGGAGCATGTCCACTGCCTGCAGAAAAGCTGGCAAGGGAGACAGGGCCAGGCAGGGAGCGTGGAGGCAACTGATGAGTTTACTCCATTCTCTTCTCAACTCTTAGCGCTCTTATCTCCTGGGCTGCCAACCCATGCTGCCCACAAGCACTACGTGGGACTCACCCCTGGGTGTTGCAATGTCCTATTTTCCACTCTAAACCTTGCATCAGCTTTCTGAATCTTTGTTAACATCTTCCAGTTTTGACAGCAGTGCGTATACTTGCAGCACATTCAAAGGGAAGCTGGGCAGAAGGGCAGAAACCAATTCTGCAGTACTTTCGCTGTAAGAAGTACAAAGGATATGCCCTTCTCCTTTATTTTCCATCCAAGGTTTTTCCCCATCTCACTATACAAATGTACAGATAAATAGCTTCTGTTTCTCTTGATCAGAGTTATATATCAGATACGTGCCCTGCAAATCACCTAGCACTAGCTTGTGTTACAAGATTTGATAGTGCCTTTCAAAGTCGAAGCCAGAAAAAACCTGCCCCTACTGATCCTTCCAACTGAAATATTATCACCGCCACACACAGCTGTGGCTTTTTTTTTCCCCTCCATAGAAACACTCAGTGCTACCACTGCCAGCATCACCAACTAGTCTGTTGCGGGGTTAGCTCCAACTACCCAAGGCACTTTGCCAGTGGAGGCTGCCTAACAGGATCTCTGAACTTATGAATGAATATTCCAGTGCACTGACAACCCCCTTCAGCACACAGCTCTTGCTCCTCTTGACTGATGCTCAAGGAGCTGAGAATTACAGGCACCCTTTGCCATTGAAATGACCATCTTGTAGATAGACTTTCAGTGTTGTAGTATCTCGGTTAGTGATAGCCTTGGCTGCAGTGATCACAGTATTGTGGAGCTTGGTATCCTGCTGAGCATGCTGAAGGTTAGTACTAAGACAAAGGTTTTAGATTTTAGAAGAGCAAACTTCAGCTCGCTCAGAGCTCAGTTGGGAGGGATTCCACGGGAAGCTTCCATGGAGGATAAAGGAGCTAGTGAGTGCTGGGAGTTTTTCAAGAATGCTCTCCTGGAAGCACAAAAACAGTTCATCGCCTTAAAGTAGGCAGAGCAAGAGACCCCCTTGGCTTAACTGTGAGCTTCTGAGTCTGCTCAAAACCAAAAGAGAACCACACCAGAGATGGAAAAGCGGAGTAACACCCATTGAGAACTACAAGGGCATTGCCAGGGTGTGCAGAGGTGCAGCTAGAAAAGCAAAAGCTCAGCTCAAATTGAAATTGGCCAGAGATGTCAAAAACTACAAGAAAGGGTTCTTCAAGTACGTAAACAACAAACAGAAGCAGAAGGAAAATATTGGCCCACTGTTAAACAGGAGGGGTGAATTAGTCACCAACAACGCTGAAAAGGCAGAGGTTCTCAACACTTCCTTCACCTCTGTCATTACCAGCTCTGTTGGGCCCCAGGTCTTGGGAGCAAAAATCCAGGTTCATGCAAACACAGACCCAATGTCAGAGAAGGAAGAGTTGGTGCATGAACTATTACAGGAGCTTGACCCCTACAAATCGATGGGCCCTGACAATATCCACCCGAGGGTGTTAAAACAGTTGGCTGACATCATTGCGGGGCCACTCTCCATAATCTTTGAGAAGTTGTGGAGATCAGGGGACATCGCAGGAGACTGGAAGAAGGCTAGTGTCACCCCCATCTACAAGAAGGGCTTAAAGGAGGATCCAGGAAATTATAGGCCCATCAGTCTTACTTCAGTCCCTGGGAAAGTTATGGAACGAATCCTCCTGGGGGCTATCACAAGTCAAATGAAGCATGTGATTGGGAAAAGCCAGCACGGATTCACCAAGGGCAAATCATGCTTGACAAACCTGATCGCCTTCTATGACAAAGTAACCTGCTC
>NW_008794774.1:6055090-6058334 GCF_000699145.1 Aptenodytes forsteri | reverse complement strand
CGCCCCAGGGAAGTGGTGGATTCCCCAACGTTGGACACTTTTGAGATTCAGCTGGAGAGGGTGCTGGGCCATCTTCTCTCTACCGTGCTTTTGCCAAGAAAAGTTGGACCAGATGATCCTTAAGGTCCTTCCAACCTGGTATTCTATGATTCTATGATTCTTTTCGGAGATCCTCTACAATGGTTTAACTGAAACTAATTTGTAGCTGACATCAGCCTCAATCTCTGAATGAAATACTGGTGTATAAAGAGTGCCATATATTATGTATGCCTTGGTTAGAAAACAAAAAGAAATAAGAAACAGAAAATCCAGTCCTGCTGAATAAAAGTTAAGTCTTTCAAAATTATTTGAGAAATTCAGGGACAAAAGCTTTGAAATTCCTGTCCCAGAAAGGAAAAATGAATGGTAATAATGAATATACGCATCTGTATTTAGACTTACCCTTTCCATTTCTTTGAAGTCATCATCTAGCTTGGTTCCTTCTGCACCTCCTACTTTTTCACTCACTTTCTGCAGTTAAAAAAAGAACAACAAACAGATTCAGCAATAACTGAAAAATCTAGCCACCATGTTTTCCTGGGGAAATGGGGTTTTTTTCTGTAAGTGGTACAACATTCAGACATATGATTCTTTCTGAAAAACTTATTTCAAACACACTTTAACTTAAGTTAAACAATCAGAAAATAATGTATCACTGCTTAAGTCTCAGAGACTCAATCTTCTGCTGGTGTCAGAAGTACATACTATCATGTCTTTGCAAGACCACACCTCTATTTCTCTGTTGAATGAATGTCTGTATCTTGGAACTTATCAAGCAATTAATCAACAGTGACAGATCTGTATTCAGTAGACAGAAATATCCATGGTCGTGTGTGCTGATGAAAAAGGAGGTGACCTGATAGAATGACCTGGGGAAGGAATCAAGGTACTAAAAAATTTCTCATCAGAGCTGAAAAACGGCCCCAGCTGCTTTGTCCAGTGTGTATCAATGCAACACCATGGGTAATAATCATGCCTAAGCACAGAGCAAGAAGAAGCTCCCAAGGACTGACTCAAGCCACCCAGAAGGCAACAGGCACCCACACCTGAGAACTCTTAGAAACATACTGACTCAAGCCACAACCAGACCTTCACCATTAAAAATCCAGTTTATAAATAAAAGCGATAGATAGAAAAAAACCTACATTCACACCATGCAAGAGCTTGAGGTTCACATGAGTTATATATAAAATACTCAGCTGACAGATCTATTAGAAAGAATGAAAAAAAACTTGGGTGTCATGTCTTTAGCAAATACTCCGGTTTTTTTATAAAATACTCAGTTTGAAAACTAATTGCAAAATGATTTTGTGATACAGTTTCATTTCCCTGATTCAGTGGAACCCACTGAACTGAGTTTCCCTTTACTGTCAGTAAAAGTGACAGTAACAGATTTGAATGGTAACTGCTATGCAGCACCATTCAAAATGGATTTTAGCAATTGCATTGTCAGTTACCAAGTGTTTTAGTGGTGTAATTCCACAACTAAGTCAGGTGCATACGATCCAGTGAGTGTACTAATCGTACACTGGGCTGGTATTTGTCACAAGAAATTCATCAGACATATGACTTTCTGTTTTCTATCCATTTTTAGTTCTTTGTACTGAACACCATTTAATTTTACAAACTTTCCTAGGTGCCTCTGATCTCTTTGAACTGTTTTAACCATAACTTAAGAGTAACTACTATTTCAGTGAAGTGACTCCTGCAATAAACAAGTAGAAATGAAAGAAAAATCACACGTTTTTCCTCTCAGTTTCAACCAGTGTTAACTCTTCTATAGGTTTCTTTTAGTATAAAGAGGAGGAAGACCCACAGTCAATTACTCACGTGCCATTAATAAAACCCAGACATATGATTAATTTCAAATTCACTCCAGTTCACTCCAACAAAGCTGCAAGTGCAGCATGGCCAAGCACTTACTAATGCAGGCTATAATTATCTGTGCAATAGGAAATGGCTATCAGCTCTGTTTGTTTTCTGTCAGCTCCTTGCAAATTAGTACCCAAAATGATGCATTAATGAGACATAAATACTATGAAATACCCTGAAAAAAACAAAGAACTTTACTTATCCCTTCTTTGCTGTACAGAAGAGATGTGCAAATCCATTCAGACACTCTCTTGTCATTAATCTGAATGCAGATGAGTTTGTGTGGTCTGTATTACTGAACTTGGGTCTTACAGAGATTAGTGAAGTGCCACAAAAAATCTTAGATTTCAAACTCAGTGCTGTTAGGAACAATTCTGCAGTGGACAAGGGATAGATTCAATGTCCTAAAAGGTGCTATTCATTTGCAGCTTCTGTGAAAAATGGTAACAAAGGAAGCATAAAAGACCAGAAGCTTTCTTCACCAATCCACGAATGAATCTTCTGCAAATGGACCTCCTACTACAGATGGTATGGCAAAATCTGCACGGGAGCTTTCTACCACAAAGATTTCAGGTCCCTGAAAACAACAGTATGCAAATATGCTAGTACTTAAATATTCAAAACAGATTTTGAATAACTGAAGTTCAACTCTAAGGATACAAAGTACCCAAAGGTAATGAAAGTTCCAGCCCTTTTTAGCTGTAGCTTTACTTATCATCACTTTGAGATATTTTCATAGTTGATGAGGATTTGCAAAGACATGGCTTATCATCCCCACGGATGCCCTAAAGATCCCATCTCACATCTACAAACTGTAGCAATTGCAATTGCTCCTTCCCTTCATATTCGTCATTTCTCTAGCTCAGGAATGTATGACACTCTTAATAGTGCAGCTCTGTAGTCTGCTGGAGGGCTCACTGCTAAGTCAGAAAGGCAGGTCATCCCTCTCTTCTAAATGTGCTTTCCATTTTTGGTCAGTTTGTCAATATTAGCCTCACAATCACCATCATGAGTCACTCATTTAAGGTGACTAATAAAACTATGTACTAAGCAGAAAATTCATTTGTAAAGCTCTGGGTCAAGTACTGTTACAGACAACAGAGGTGAGTCAAAGGAGAGAGAGGAGCTGTGAAGTCTTCAGCCCTTCTGGAGCTACATGACTCTTCTTTCAGGGTAGTTACATCATAGGCCCTCAAGGAAGTACCTTCACCTCCATTATCCAGACAAAAATCCTGTTTGGAAAAGCACTGACAGACCACAGGAAAAGAGCAGCTGAACCAAAATCCCACTTGCAAATTTTCCCACTGTTTTTTTTTCTTGAAGGACACAGCCA
>NW_008794774.1:6054209-6055010 GCF_000699145.1 Aptenodytes forsteri | reverse complement strand
AAAAAGAAAAATAAAAGTGAAAAGAGGTCTGGGGGGGGGGGGGGGGGGGGAATCAAACCCTCAAAAGTTCTTGCCCCTTAGGGCAGAAAGGGGAAATCTCCTCAGAAGAGGATATTAAGCCCCCTTTGCAAGGCCATAATCTAAAGAGGTCAGGTGGAAGCAGTGGGCCTGAGAAAGGCAGCCTAAGCATTTGCAAAAGAACCCACATCTATGTCATCATGTATTGACTAAGTTTAGATATATTCTTCAGCCCACTTATATCCATCCTCCAAATCAACTGTTAAAGCATTTCATTAAGGCTACCACTCCACCATTCCCTAAGATTGTCAGATTTGATTATCATAGGTCATGAAGCTATGCCAGCTTACGTCAGCTGAGGATCTACTCCCGTGCTAAAGATTCAGAAGCAGTCAAAAACATCGCCAGCTAACAGCTACAGCTAGCCAGAAAACAAAAGCCTCCTTCGCCATGTCATTTGAGTTGAGGTTTCAACATTTTGGTTCTTGCTTTACAACAGAATGAAAATTAGGCCCTTTAATTTGTCTCTAAAACCAGTAATACTACATCTCCTCCTAGGCCAGTCACATGGAAGAAACAAGACCTAATCTGATACCACAGCCAACATTATTTAGTTATTTTGTGATTGTGCCTTCTCTTTCTAATGTTGATTACCTATTCCACCTTGCCTCCAAAAAGCCTTTTCAATAAAATTATCATCAAAATATCAATATATTTTCATGAAAAATAACAGATTCAACATACAAACATTTCGGGGGGGGGGGGGGGGGAATTTTTTTAAAA
>NW_008794774.1:6044057-6054161 GCF_000699145.1 Aptenodytes forsteri | reverse complement strand
GACGCAAGGTGGGGGGGGGGGGGGGGGAATGTAATGAAAACATTTTGTGCATCAAAAATGTACAGACCTTTTCTACACCTAACAATGTCATGTTTTACAGTCAGGATCTCCATATTTTATATGACTGAAAACAAGTGCTATGTGCCTTAGAGCAAATTCCAATTTTATAAAGATCCCATTTCCACTCAGGCAGAATATTAACTTAACATCTGCTGGTCAGAATGGTTTCAGTAGGGACAACAAAAGTGGCGTGAATGCTACACTTAGGGGAAAAAATAAACTTGTTTTTTTCCTGGCAGATAATATTAAAAAGGCAGTTTTTTGGTAAGTGCTGACAGGATCTGGAATATAAGCCATAGCAATAGGAGTGTGGTTTGGTAGATGGATTTCATGTGAAACAACAAAACTAATTAGGACTTAGTTATGGACATTTGTTCCACCTTTTATATAGTTGTGCAATTAACTTTTTAATTACTGTGTCATGATGCAGCATTTCGCGCAGGACAAAAAAATGCTTTTGCAGTCACTATGAATATGCTGAAAATTCCAGTTGCCTTTTATAGAATACACTGATGATCACTTGTACAGTATCCCATACAGCAGTCCTCTAACGACAATATGAATGTGATGCTGTCATCTCTCACTACTCACAAGGTATTAATGTAAATCAAATGTGCATTAGATAGCTGTTCCATGAGAATTATGTTCTTCAGTACTATGGCACTGCATCGTACTGGAGTACTGGAGTGCCTTCTGAACAATTCACAGTTCAAACCACTGCTACCAGAAAGCCTTGTGCAGTATGATATGCCACTACCCAAACTTGAAAATACAGCAAGATCAGCATTAAACTACAATAGTAGTTACCTGAGTCTGCAGCTCTATTAATTTCATTAAATACTAGTTTGGCAGCATGTATAGAAGGCAGCTTTGCTTCTATACAGGAGTAGAAAACCAGCTTTGAATAGATTACCACCACAATACACTGCCTTTGCCCATGATGCAAACTGAATGACCTGTCTGTAAAGCAGTCACACCACTGTAAGACTGAAAAAGTAACAGTCTCTTTATGGCGCATTCATAGCTCCAAGCATGGAGCACAGCAACATTTTTACTCAAAGCACACAGCAAACTCTGATCTACTTCTTTATACCTTTTATCATTACCACCATCCTAAACTGGTTTTCCCCTTCGGATATTTTGGAGATAGTCCTTCCACAATGTTTCTCATCTACCACATAGTGCAGTTTCCATGGCATAACTTCTCCATCCCTAAAAGGAAGGCTGTTGACACTACAGTCCTAGCAAATTGCCACACAGGGGACAGGGTGGTAGGAGCAAAAATTTTATTAATATAAAAGCTACAGGAAACAGTAATGAATGGAGCTTACAAATTCATGATGGAGAAAAATAATGTTTTCTGTAGTTCATGCTTGTTAAATGCAAGTCACCCTGTTGATTTCTCATTCCTGATTGCTTAGTATCTGTTCCACAGGTTTCTACAGTTCTTCCATGCAGTTTTTGCCTTTTTGCCTTTTGCCTGTCACTGTGAGGGTTCGTGTTCTGGAAGCACAGTGACAGAACTATCTTCAGGTTTGTTAAAGATTTTCAAACAGGCTCTAAAATGCTGTGATGCTTTGTTCACTTTGTAAACACAAGGAAGACGTAGCTGACTTGCAAAAGAAAGTAGTGAGAAATACACATTTTAATGGGAAGAAGTCTATCATTTTCATGGGAAGAAGTCTGTGTACACATGGTGAAGGTTTGCCAATACTGTAGGCTTTTCAGAACGAGAAAACATTTGAAAAAGAACATTTATAAAAAGCACGGTCTCTAATCAAGATTTTTTTTTTTATTCTGTCACTTCACATGCTAAAGAAAGACAAAACTGCCACTTGCAGGCTGATTTTTCTGTCTGTTTGATCCCGCAGAGTTTGGCATTTATGGTATCAGTATTTGTTACCACAGAAAAGATGTGACATATGCAATTCAAATTTATGGTCATGGCCCTGCTTCTCTGCAGATAATGAAGCATACTTCCTTGTGGCAAATCACACTCTCAGCAATAACAGTAAGCAAAAGAGGAGATTTTCTGGTGTTTTCAGATAAATTAGAATAGGGACTAAAAGAAAAACCCCAACTCAAAAGCGTATGTAAATTAGCTGTATTTTAGACTTCTCCTCCTTCTCCAATTGACATCAGAATACAAAAGAAAAGAAGGACCTTTTCTGGCTTAGTCTGGAGATAGCTTATCTTCAGAAACATTAAGAGGCTGTAGAAAATATCACTGTTGGTTCACAGCACCTTATACTGTACTGGAAAGAAAATTAACATCTGATTTCAACTGAGGTAGAGTGATCTTGCTGAAGCTTTTCTTGAACAGCCATCTAGATGAGGGAAGTCCTGATTTACAAGCCAAATGATCCAATATCATTAGTCTTGGAAAGCTTCAGGAAACTCAACAGATGTGATAAATCTCACCAGAAGCCAGAAGTGTCTGATTAGCCTTATATTTACATTGCACTCATTTGTTAGAGAAACTGAGCAAAACCCACACCTTCATTAAACACAAAAGATTTCACAAGACAGGAAAGCTTATCACCCTCTCCCTTGGTTTTAAAATTCTTTGAATTTTATTCTATTTTTCTTTTAATTTGTAAACACCTTGTGCAAAATAAGGACTGTCAATAGGACATGGCATGAGAATGTAGAACAAGCCACTTCAGCAGTAAAACAAAAATAGGATCCGAACTTAACATACATTTAAGATACCGTAATTCCCATTTACATTTCATTAGTAAATTTCTCTTCTTCAGCTGGGATGGCTACAAGGGCAGTCCACAAAGCCAGCTGGAGCTCATCAGCAGAAGATCCTTCCCTTGCAGAACTGAGGAGCACAGTGACTCCACTGCTACCACAGAAGATGTAAGGGGTCATGAAGACAGTGTGAAAGGCCAAGAGGGAAAAAATGAGAGATCCAAGAATGTCCAGGGAACTTCATTGTTTATCTCCTGTTTGCACTGGGAGTTTGGGTATGCCACTGAAGCTTTGCTTTCTCCTTGGCAAAATAAAGAAATACACTTGCCTACCACATGGGAAAACCGCGAGCATTAATTTGCACCTGCTACTGCTTGCCACACGGAGCATATCTAACAGAAATGTTCGTGATGTAGTCAAGGTAAGCATCTGCCAGGCAAGCCTGAGATTATCTTTTCCTTTTCGCTTCTGCCACTCAGCAGATATATTTAATCAGAAAATAATATACTCCCTCCCCTGACAGCACTGAAATAACTTTCTGCTTTAAATCTTTGTTCGCTGGCCTGTTCCACCGCAATGCCACACCAGCCACAGGCTGGGTAGGTTTATCCTCCCTTAAAAGTTCCCTTGACTCTGCTGTTGGATGCGGAATGTCAACAATAAAGTGCACTATTCAAAGATCAGGAAGTGAACTGAATTTTGGAAACTCAAGTAGAAAAGAGAAGGCTATGACTGGACTCTAAAAGGCTTGCCTTCATCTCTCACAAAGCATCTTCTAAGTACCCTTTATATATATACAATAGCTTGGCCTTGCTAGTCCTCACAGCCGCTAGTAGTAAGGTCCATAGCTCTGTTAAGAGCTCCACTAACAGTCTGAAGGCAGGTCAGAAGGCCAGGGAAATTGGCTATAGATGTGACATACATAAGACACAGGAACTGGCAATGCTAAAGACAAGCCTTTGCTAGAGCTTATCAAGTCATGAAGTAAATTCTTCATGGGGTAACATCTCCAGTAATGCCAGTGACAATCTGGAGCAAAAGCAAAACAGCTCAGTGGAACTATTTCTCCCCAAGAAGGATAAAAAAGAGATCAGGATCCCAACCTCCAGCATTGTTGCAGTGTAAGACACACGCATTGTGAACCCATCCTGTGTTCTTACTCTCCTCATTTAGAATCGATCCCTAATTTGCCTTTTTTTTTCATTTTCAGCTAAAGCTGTCAAAGGGGAGGAAAGAGGGTGTATGGATCAATGCTTTCTTTGACCAATCTGACCTAGCATTTTGCTTTCTGACTGCTAGCAAGGTCTACACAGCAGAATTCCTGCAACTCCAGCATCACAGGGGGAGTCATTCACATTCAGCACTAGCGCACAATATGAAAGAATGCCGCAAGCTTCTGCACTGACAGGAGTTACTGCAGACCCTCTGCTGCAATGCTGCTGCATGACATTGGAGGCTGTCCGCTGGTAAGTGAAATAAAGCAGGGTGAGAACAGGGGAAGAACTGCTGAGGAAGTGCTGGCGTAGTAGTGCCCTACATTGTATCTCTGTATGGAAAGTCCCTGCATAGAGGCACCTACCATGACAGATGAGGTAAGTACTACCCTAGGGCAGACAAAAATTTAAATCAATATTATGCATTCCAGTGACAGAGGTGTGCTGACAGCTGAGACACTGTAGTGCATCCACAATAACTAAGACAATCCATTTCACACATTTAAATTTATTAATGAAGTTTCACATGTTTACCAAACACAGGCTTTAGGAAGTCGGTTCTCTGCGAAGATTAAGCTCAGCCAAAAAGCTGGTCACAACCCCAGCACCTTGCAGTTTAGAGTGGCCTCAGGAGCTGGCAAAGAGAAGCTGGCAATAGCTCAAAAGCTGCTAGAGAGCTGAGGACAGTCGAACACTGTGTGCTTTTTTAATACTCACTGTCCCCAGCCTGCCACCAGTATGAGAAACAGAGAAGAAATTGGCATTAAAAAGGTGGCCGTATTAGCTAGAAGATGTGCCAATCTCTGCTTTTTTTGCAGTACAGAAAAGGAGCAGAGACTATATTCCCATATGTTATCTATTCCCACATGGTATTTCTACTTTGGATGACAACAGTACCATGACCCAATCCCTTTAGTGGACCTGTAGGCAATAAAATGATCACAAGTTTTTTACTCCTGTGCCAAGGGATCTGGATTCAGACCCACAATCCTTAGGAGTTCTCCACGCAGCAGTAGCGGGAGCCCTGCCCTACACTGCACTGCCACAGAGAAAAAGGACATCTGTGTTCTATTTCCCAGTGTGCCAAAAATTTTGGTAGCTGCCTGAGTGTTTCTTCAATCTAAGTGGCTCACTCAGCTGGGTGGTGATAAGGAAACTCTGAGGGAGGGGCAAAGCAAATACAAGAACACTAACAGTTTTGGGGGTTCTCCGATTTCTTGCCTAGAGAGGTGCACAGAACCAGCTTTCTCATCTGGAACACTATCAGTTGCCAGCTCCTGACCTATCACGTTCTGTTACCATAAGTAAATAATGTTTTTGTATTTTAGAAGGAGAGTGTAAACCATGAAATTACACATTCATCCAAACTTTCATACTTCTCTCTGCCTCCAAAGCAATTTTTATGAAGCTTAAAGGCAAAGATGCTTCCTCCGGGTGGATAGAATTGCAGCTTTAAATCTTGTTGCTGCACTTTCAGGCAGGTGAGCTGTGGATCTTAAAACTGTATACAGAGGTGTATGACAGTACACAGAGTGAAAAAGATGGAAACAGAACACAGCATGTATCCATCCAGCTAGCATCCTAATCTGGAGCCCAGGTACAGGATGCCTATGGATGATGATCCATCTTATCTCAACTATATACATTAACACATGCTTGCTCCATCCACATAGCTTCTAAGTTCAGCAGAAACAACGATATCTTCCTTCCCAGTGCTTCACTTGGCACATGCATACGTCACCACACAGCAGACCCAATCTGGGTACAGGTGACAGGTGGCTTAAACCGTCCCATGGTTTCTTAAATCACATCACTGGACTGCTTAAGCTCACCTACTCCATTTCAGCACAAAACTGTGTTTCCTGCAGCAGTGGTTTAGGCTGCCAGCTGGGAGGCAGAGTTCACATTCACTCCTCATGAAGAATAACGTTTAGCCTTGGCTACTGATCCAGCTAACTTACATGTGCTAAACATCAACTTTGAAAAACACTAGAGTATTTTATGTGCAGGCAGAGCAAGTGAAGAGTGCTGGGGCACAGTCTACACTTTGCTAAGATCTCCACAAAACATGGAGTCCAAATATCCGATCAGCATTATGCAAGCAATGACACAACGATGTATTGTTGGTTGGTAAAGCAGACTCTACTACACATGACTTTGTTAGGCAAATCAACTACTCATTTTTACAGAGTATTAAAGCTTTGGGGGTGTTGTAATTTCTTTCTTTCAGTACAGAAATGAATTAAAGTTTAGCAGAAATAAATAGGACAGACAGGCAAAAAAAAAGGGCAAAATAATAGCATGAGACATTTACAGCAATTAAATCACATTTAAGGCATATTTTATAACTCTACATAATGTACACCAGTCTACATGCCTTCTGCTGGGTGAAAGTCAGCCTAGTCCTTAACATCTGGAAATGGGAGAATGCCCGAAACATTCAGAAGCTGCTAGAGGCCAAGAGAACGAAACATGGCTTAAATATGATTCATTGATTTAACAGCTGTACAAACTGCGCTATTGTGAACTTGTCCCTTCCACACTTGAAAGTGCATTTGCTGGAATCTGTCAGTGAATTAATTGTTATCTGCCAAAAACAAAACATTAAAGGGAGTTTGTGAGGGAAAGCAAGCATGTCTATAAGCTGTTGCTGGTACTGATGAACATTTTATTTCTGGTGTTCCTATTACAACAATGTCTAAAAGGTTGCAGTCTGTACAGCACAACAAAGTGCCAGTCCAAACTATTTGTATATTTTCTTATGTTGTTGGCAGTGTTGATAATTTATTAACTACATGCAGAGCAACCCAAAGCCATCCACCACTTTCAGTTTTGATAGCAGCCCATTTAGAAATTGCTGAGATCTGCTTTAAGCTTTAACTTTTTTACATCAGCACTACATAAATGAAGCAGAATGCCCTTTCCTTAAATTCATGTCCTGTGTCTCATACTCACTGTGTAAGAGCAGTATGTGCCAAAGCACTCGCCTGTTATCAGGGGCAGGAGAGCACTACAGTATGACAGTAATGTTCAGACAAGCTCTAGGTATTTCTGGGGTGATGCCCTTGATTGACTGAAAAGATGGTGTGCCTTTTTGTGCTTCTGAGATGTACGCAAATGAAAAAGGAATAGAGAAAGGGGACTGGATGAGTTAGGACTGGATGAAACATATCCAGATACAAGAAAAAAATGATGGACACTGTACTGTGTATGAGCACGCTGCACAGCGCAATGGCCAGGAGCAGATGCAGCTTTGCTTCTGCAGCTGCAGCAAGGCCAGCAAAGGGATTCTGTCAGAGTCCCTGATGCGGAGGAGGGGCAGCCCCTTCCTACCAAAGTGAATGCATAGCCACAGCCCCAGGGAATTAATATTTAAATTTGAAGATGATCATTTTCCTCCTTTCACATACACTGTGTGCATCAGCTACGAGTGACAAAGGGCATTTTAAAATGTAAGGAAACAAAACCTGCATAAACAAACAAGAGACCCAAGACTCAGCTCTGACCTAAACACTACTGCAATTCACCAGCAGCACGCCTGAAGTCCAGGCAGTTACACAAACATACCTGCATTAAGCAAAAGCAAAGCTGAGCCTGCTGCTCTCTGATACTTACTTGGAAATTCTAAGAGGTACCGAAGAAATGAGAAAAATTACCATGAAGTCCCCCTGGAAACAAATTATACTATAGCAATGATCTCACTAACTGGCTCATGATCACTGTCAGGACTGATCATAATACAACATGGATCAACGCAATGAACTCTGCTTTAGATGCAGTAATAAGTGTCTATGGTTCTAGCTGGTATTTGAGACATTGATGCTCTCTAAGAAGGCTCCTGTGACAACAGGAAATGAAAACCTTTCGCTAGGTTTTTACCTCATTTACAAAGCAGTGTCTTATGACCAGGAGGGATATACAGATTTTTGAGAGATAACAATGAAAGAGGCATTTTTTGCTAATGTTACCTCACAACTTGTTTGAATGATGGAATCCAGATGAAAATATAATAAAAATGAATGTTGGGCTTGGTAAAAGGAGCTGTGGCCAGCTCAAAAATTGTAAATATTTACACCTTTGAATATCTCAAGATATTTACAGTCTTTTAGTCTTTTACAGACAGTCTTTCAGTTTTTTACAGCAGCTGAAGCTCTGAGCCATTGTGGATCAATTTACATACATACCTGAAGTTTCACAGAAAAGAGAAGAGAAATGTTCCTCTTAAAGTGCAAATTCAGTTGCTGCTTTTTGCCAGGTTATATCCCCTGTAATTTTAACATCATATGAGAATAAACTATTGCAATGAATAAGTTCAGTTTTATAAAGCTATTAATTCCATTAACTTTTCCTAAAAATATTATGAAGTCTGCATGAACTAGCTGTGCAGGCTCATTTACAGCCCCTGAATTTTAAAAACAGATTAGGAAGATGCAAAAGCGGAACTGCTTACATTTCTTGCTTAATACAAAAATATGAAAAGTGACAACAGATTCTTTTCTGAATTGTCTTCTGAGAGTTAATCCACGGTTACCTCCCTCCCCTGCCCACAGTGTCTGGAAGTCCTCCGCAAGTCCACTATCCATAATGAAAGTATTTTCCCACTGCATTAGCTCATGCAGAAAACTAAACAGGCAAGGTAGATTCCAATGTGCACATGCACACTTGAGTAGACTACTTTCAGAGATAAACTAAGTCTGAAGAATACTGAAGCATCCATATAAAACAAAGGGAAGACTTTATCAACGCTGACATTTCACCCTTCCTAAATTGCACCATAGATATGTCCCATCTGAAAAAAAGGGCAATCACCTTTTAGACAGCACACTACAAAATAAAACCATAGCTACATAAAGGGAGTAATATTCACAGCAGAACATTAGAGTGCAGAAATGTTTGCATGGGAATATACTACTTGGTACTAAAACCCCACCTGATTCTTTCAGCAGGTTAATGCAGGTGAAGGGCCATCCTAAGAGTGCCTTTTTAGAAAGACAGCTGCATATTCCTGTCAAGTACAGTTACATAGCAATAGTTTAAACCTGTCTCATTGCATTCAGACAGGCAGAAGCTCCTGGCATTCGTCACAGCACTACCGGCAGGTTATTGAGACTCTGAGGAGCACAGATTTTTTTCACTGTTACCTGCTTATGATGGTGCCTCACATTTAGCTAGTTTTAAAAATATTTTAAACTCATTTATCCTTACAGCCTTCTAGAAAGCCAGCAAACAAGGAAATCCTGTATTACAACTGATACTGTACCCCTACAGACAGCTTCAGACACCACTTCTGCTCATGGGTGGGTGGGTCTCTGTTATGCCACTGGCTTTACAGCTTTTTTCCAGTGAGGTATCTCATTGACTGAGCATGACCCATGCCACGTCATTTAATCACCTGTGGTCAGATTTAGCTATATACACATTCTTCCCAACACCACACCAGTAGAAGGGTTGATTAATTAGCTAGGATCCCAGTTTCAACCATGTCTTGGAGTTAGAATGTTTGCAAAGTACAAATTTTCTTAGTGGAAAGGTAGCAAAACTTGCTTCTTAGCAAACATGCTGTAGCTTCCAGAGCTCACCTTTTACCACAGAGATCAGCAGAAAAATTCCCACTGAGTTTATTGATACAGGATCAAGCAAAGGAGCAGAACTGATGGGGTTTTAAACATTTGACCTGCTCAGTGGATGAGAAAAAGGCTGGGGATGTTGTTTACCTGGACTTTAGTAAAGCCTTTCATACCGTTTCCCACAGCATTCTGCTGGAGAAACTGGCTGCTCATGGCTTGGACAGGCTTACCCTTCACTGGGTAAAATCTGGCTGGATGGCCGGGCCCAAAGAGTTGTGATGAATGGAGTTAAATCCAGTTGGCGGCTGGTCACAAGTGGTGCTCCCCAGGGCTCAGTACTGGGGCCAGTTCTGTTTAATATCTTTATCAACGATCTGGATGAAGGGATCGAGTGCACCCTCAGTAAGTTTGCAGACAACACCAAGTTGGGCGGGAGCATTGATCTGCTTGAGGGTAGGAAGGCTCTGCAGAGGGACCTGGACAGGCTGGATCGATGGGCCGAGGCCAACTGTATGAGATTCAACAAGGTCAAGTGCTGGGTCCTGCACTTCGGCCACAACAACCCC